>NC_069505.1:488129223-488346723 GCF_027579735.1 Bombina bombina | reverse complement strand
GCAATGTTTTGTGGACCCAAGACATACTTGAAAATGAGAGACATCTCAAAGTTTCCTTCCTGGTAAATGATTTTATAAATAAATAAATAAATAAATAAATAAATATAACAGTGTTCTGCACTTCCATCTATAACAGGAACGGAAAAGCTCACAATTTCAGAATGGAATTACAGGAAAAGGGGACAAAATAAATAATGAAAGTATATTGCAGAGTTTTTTTTATATATACAATTTATTATTTATATTACCATCTTAGGCCTCGCTTCCATTGAGTCGTTAAAAATGGAGCCGTAAGCTACCGAAGCGGCCGACAGCTAAAAGTAATTTACGGCTGCATTTTAGTACCAGGTTTCCATTGAAAAGATTAGCGTGTTGCGCGCAGTCGCTCTTTTCGTGTAGCTGTAAGTTAACGTTGTGTTAACGCTTCCATCTAACGTCGGATTTCTTGAAAATCAATTAGTTGCTAAGGTAACCCGACCTTACGCTATAGAATTTACGTTTAACGTCCGTGCTTCTTACCTGTGATCGCCTCTCAAGAAAAATAAAAAACACTTATCCATATTTTTAATAATCAAATACTATTTTCTAATATAATTATATTTAACACTTCATAAATATAAGTAATATTTATTGCTGCCCTAGGCATAGGTCTAGTTTGCATTCTGTATATATGTTCTTGCATATATTATTATATTTAAATATATATTGATATTTCTATTAGAATATAAGTTCAACTATTTCTATACATGAGACAACAATAAATATTACTTATAACAATTTATTTCTACATTAAAACACTTGCATTATTTGCAAGTTTTATAATTTAAATAGAAAATAGGTCTCAGAAAGCACAATTTTCCTCTTTTACACCTAGTTGAGCTGGGGGTAATATTTCTCAATGTATCGACAGCCTCCGACAATGTATTAACGGTTAGCGCTTTCATTGGAAACCTGGTATAATTTATCGATTAACGGCTTCTATTACTTTCTATGGGACGCGAAGATCTTTTCGGCAGCCGAAGTCCGGCTGCCGATATTGAGGTATAACGCGCCATTGGAAACAGTCGATAAACGATATTGCTTCCGACAGCATATTTATCGGTTTGCGAGTGCACGCAAACTGAATTACGACTCAATGGAAGCGAGGCCAAAGTGTTTAATGTCTATTTCATTTAAAGTGCCCCTAAAACCACTCGACTGTGTCGAAATTAGAACCATCGTTTTACAGTTCTGAAAACACAAAGAATTTTTCATTTAAACTCTATAAAATATATATATATCTGCTGTAAGTTGCGCACTGTTGTGAACTTATTGCATACATAATTAAAGAGACAGTCTACTTGAAAATGTTTATTGTTTAAAAAGATAAATAATCCCTTTATTACCAATTCCCTAGTTTTGCATAACCAACACATATTAATATACGTTTTAACTCTGTAATTACCTTGTATCTAAGCTTCTGCAGACTGCCTCCTTATTTAAGTTCTTTAAACAGACATGCAGTTTAGCCAATCAGTGCTGACCAATAAATAACTCCATAGGCATGAGCACAATGTTATCTATATGGCACACACAAACTAGTGCTATCTAGCTGGTAAAAACTGTCAAAATACACTGAGATAAGAGGTGGTCTTCAAGGGCTTAAAAATTAGGTTTAGCTTTCAACCAAGAATACCAAGAGAACAAAGCAAATTTGATGATAAAAGTAAATTGGACAGATGTTTAACATTACATCTGAAACATGAAAGGTTAGTTTTGACTAGACTGTCTCTTTAAAAGTATCCATCAAACTGTGTTTTCAGAACATGCAGAACAGCATTCTTCATATATGATATAAAATGTAGTTAGGGATAGTTGTATACATACTAATCAGTAGCTTGATATTACCATCGTCATTCCCTTACAGACAAAATCCTGAATACATTACAGTGTTTTGTCAGTATCCAAGTAAGGTCTAGTTTCCATTGATGTGGTAAAATGTGGAAACTGGTGATAAACCCCCCCCCCATCTATCTCCACTAAAGACTATGGAGATTTGTTATGTTCCCACCAATTTTAAAACCACCTCAATGGAAACTAGGCCTATGTTGGTGTAGTGTCAGTGCTTTGTGAGGATATTCAGTGTTTGTAGTTTATTAATGTAGTTTTCATGACTTATGTGATGTGCATTGTACCATGTCAAGTCATCATTGTCATGTGTAATCTTATTAAAAAAATAAATAGAAAAAAGAAGAATTTTTGGGGGAACTGAAGAGGGATATTAAAATAGTTCCAAAAGTGTGTGGACCCAGACTGAGCTCCTTTTAACCCCCCTCTAGCTCTACACCGACTTCTGACTTTTCTATCCCTGCCGATGGAATCACCATCTCCCCATCACCCCTCTGTCTCTGAGTTACACTTGACTCAAATCTGTCCTTCATCCCCCACATCCAATCGCTTTCTACATCCTGCCGCAAACACCTACGCAATATTTCGAAGACTCGCCCTTTTCTGAGCGCTGACACCACAAAGCAAATAATCCACTCCTTTGTTATTTCCCAACTTGACTACTGCAATAACCTACTTACTGGCCTTCCTCTTTCCCGCCTCTCCCCCCTACAATCCATACTAAATGCCTCTGCCAGGCTGATCCACCTTTCCCGTCGCTCTGTATCTGCTGCACCTCTCTGCGACTCCCTTAACTGGCTCCCCATTCACAGCAGAATTAAATTCAAAATTCTAACTCTGACCCACAAAGCTCTTATCAACACCACTCCCCACTACCTTTCCTCTCTAATAAACAAGTATACTCCAGCCCACCCACTAAAATCCAACAATGACCTGCTCCTTGCATCTGCGACTATCACCTCTTCCCATGCTAGACTGCAGGACTTCTGTCGTGCAGCACCTACCCTCTGGAACACTCCCTCGTGCTGTCAGGCTTTGCCCTAATATGTCTTATTTTAAATGCTCCCTAAAGACGTTTTTGTTCAGCGAAGCCTACCACCAACTCAGTAATAAATTAATTTCACTTACCTAATATTTCCCTCATCTAACTCTCTATTAACAGCTTTCTCACCTTTGCAGTCCTCACCTCCTGTTTCTTAACCTCCTACCCTTCTAGATTGTAAGTTCCCACGGATATAGGGCCCTCAATTCCTCCTGTATGTGTTTATCAAATGTTGTCTTGTCTGTTACAAGTTTTATATCATTGTTTTGATATTGAATTGTACCCATGGACAGCGCTTCACAATATTTTGGCGCTTCATAAATAAAGTATAATAATAATAATAATAATAATAATAAAATCAGTCTACAATTACTTTTGGTTCAAAGGTGATGTTCAGCTTATTAAAGGGGTATTTCCAGTCTACCCTGTACACTGGTCTAGGGAAACCTCTTGTGTAGGAGGGAATCTCCCCCTGAGTAAAAGGGGGCACCAAGTCATTGCCACAGTTTGCGTGGGAGAACGCAGAAGTCTTCTAATAAAGCACTCGGTTTTCTGCAAATGTCTGTTTCTATTCTCACAGCCTGGAACACACCACAAAGCCAATGTAGAACATAGGGTTATCACTCAGCCGGTTTTATTCCACATGACCAGTATTTTTAAAGGGACATGAAACCCAAAATATTTCTTTCATTATTCAGACAGAGCATACTTTTGTAAACAAATTTCCAATTTACTTCTGTTATCAATTTTGCTTCATTCTCTTGGTATCATTTCTTGAAGGAGAAGCAATGCACTACTGGGAACTAGCTGAACACATCAGTAAGCCAATCACATGAGGCATATATGTGCAGCTACCAATCAGCAGCTAACTCCCAGCTCATAAGTCTACCTAGTTAAACTTTTCAATAAAGGATACTAAGAGACAAAGCAAATTTGATAAAATAAGTAAAATAAAGTAAATAAACATTTTGTAAATCATGTCCCTTTAAAGTGACACTAAACCCAAATTTTTTTTCTTTCGTGATTCAGATAGAGCAGGCAATTTTAAGCAACTTTCTAATATACTCCTATTATCAAATTGTCTTTGTTTTATTGCTATCTTTATTTAAAAAGCAGGAATGTAAAGCTTAGGAGCCGGACCATTTTAGGTTCAGCACCCTGGATAGCGATTGGTGAGTACATTCAGCCAACCAATAAGCAAGCATAACCCAGAGTCTAAACCAATAATGGGCCGGCTCCAAAGATTTACATTCCTGCTTTTTAAATAAAGATAGCAAGAGAACGAAGAAAAATTTATAATAGGAGTAAATTAGAAAGCTGCTTAAAATTGCGTGCTCTATCTGAATCATTATATTTTGGATTTCGTATCCCTTTGAGGTTCATGTCAATATAGAAAATAAAGAATAAATATTGAAATAAAGCCCCTGTCAAAGTTAAACTTCTTTTTACTAATTATAAACAAATGATCATTTAAAATAAGTCCTAGCAGATTTAGTATTTGCGTTATGCTGTAGAATTATAATGAATACGGTTGGTAGCATGCCAGCCAGATGCACTTCCAATCGTCTATAAACCTGAAGGACATTCTCAGATAGAAGGGAACAGTGTCTTACAATAGTGAGCTGTCTCAGGCATTTAGAGAGCATCTCTAGACATGATTAATCAGTCTCAATCACTGGAGAAAAGTCTTAGACATTGGAACCGTTATGTACATATGCAACTAAATATCTTATCAATGTAATAGTGTGTTGGATATCAGTGCAATAAAAATAAAATGCGACCAGAACTTTACACTAAAACAGTACAGACCGAACCCCATCAGAACTGAAAGAACGGTAAAAGTACTTATAATGAGGCATCAATACAGTCTATGGGGCTGATTTACTAAATGTCGGACGGACATTATCCGCTGTAGCGGATCATATCCACCCGACATCGCTAAATGCCGACAGCATACGCTGTTGGCATTTAACATTACACAAGCATTCCTAGTGAAATGTTTGTGCAGTGCCGCCCCCTGCAGATTCGCGGCCAATTGGCAGCTAGCAGGGGGTGTCAATCATCCCGATTGTATCTGAACGGGATGATTGCTATCCACCACCGCCTCAGAGCTGTCTTACGACCGCTAGATCTTAACTTTTGTTTCCAGCAATCTGGAAACCACAGGGGTAGATTGGAGCATCCGCTGCTTATAAAATCTACCCCCATGCAGGGATAATTAGTGAAGGTCAGGGGCATATGTGCGCCTAGGCAAACCAGGCACTTGCCTAGGGCAACAGATTGGAGGGGGGCATCTCTCTTAGAGTCTATGTTGAGAGCGGCAGGTAAAATTACTAGCGCTACTAGTCTGGCACGGATTGAGCAGCCATATGGGAAAACCGTGGGCAGTTGGTAAGCACGGTCGTCACTCACTCACATTAAGAAACTGTGTGACTAGTCCGCTGAGCTGGTAGGACCTGCAGCTGTAGTGCCTACCTGGGGTGGAACCAACGGAGCACTTGTTTGGAGTCACTCTTGGGTCTGGACCCATAGCACTGGATGTGGAGGGATAGATAGCTGTGACGTTATTTCCTCCCAGGCTACATTGGGAGAATTTATTTAGCTATTGCTTTGTTGGCTTTCAGCACTTAGTATTGTGTTTGGGGAAGTATTGTTTTAAGAAATCAGTGTTTGGGCCTGATAAAAATAATAATATTATAGCTAAAAAAGGACTAAAACCTGGGAGTTGGGGGTGGGTGGGGGGGGGGGGGTCAGCAGAATTTTTATTGCCTAGGGTAGCACAAAACTTAAATACGCCACTGGTGAAGGTGATTGCTCAAAAACAATAGAAAGACACAACCATGTAATACTGTTAAATAATAAGTCCATACATTGCACAGATGAGCCGTTCTACTCACGTTTAACAGCTCTGGATAATGAGCTCAATATATTACTCCAATGGATAAAGGATACAGAGTAATCACGAATGTGAAATAAAAATTGGTATTTATTAAAACTAAGTAACAGGCTTAAAAAGACCACTAAGGGGGATATGTATCAAGCTGTCAACTATGTTGCATTCGCCGGCATCAATATGCTCGCCTAACATCGCCGCCGCGGATCTCAATACTCTTTCCTTATTTATGTAAAAAGACGACAAAAAGACGCGCACCAAGTACGGGGCGATGAGCATCGGACTGTTGTTAACTAGCAGTCATCGATCTCGTGTCTATTCGGCTTTTTCCCAACTTTATTTATACCCTGTCACTAAACGCCGCCACTATACTAAAATGTTTAACCCCTATCCCGCCACTCCCGGCAACCTAAATAAAGTTATTAACCCCGATCCCACCACTCCCCGACATCGTCGCCACTAAATAAACGTATTAACCCCTAAACCTCTGGCCTCCCACATCAGTACTACTAACTAAACCTATTAACCCCTAATGCGTCAGCCCCCCACATCGACAAAAACTAAATTAAGTTATTAACCCCTAAACCTAACAGCCCCCTAACTTTAAATTAAAATTACAACATCCCTATCTTAATATAAATTAAAACTTACCGGTAGAATTAAAATAAACTATTTTAAACTATTAATTAACCTACCCTAACTATTATACTACAATTAAATTAAAATACTAATTAAACTAAATTACATACTAAAGAAACCTAACCCTACTCAAATTATTTAAATATACAATTAAACATTATTAAAAGTACTAAATTACAGAAAAAAACAAACACTAAGTTACAAAAACAAAAAAACAAACAAAATTACGAAAAATAAAAAATAAAATTATCAAAAATAAAAAAGAATTACACCTAATCTAATAGCCCTATCAAAATAAAAATCCCCCCCAAAATAAAAAAAAAAACCCTAGCCTACAATAAACTACCAATGGCCCTTAAACGATTGATTAACACCTCCCTGCTGGCGGCCCATTGGCCGCGAGTCTGCAGGGGGCGGCGTTGCACCACCAGCTCACAAGAGCTGTTGGTGCAATGCTGAATACAGGATAGCGATGTCCAACAGACATTTGATAATTCGGCCTCATAGTCACATTCCCTTTCTGCCTTTTAAAGTCCAAAATCGACACTGATTGGATGTTGTCTTTAACCGTTAATGATCTAACTTCATTAGAGTGCACATTCATTCATATAGTGATGAACTTGAAGGTCTGTTCTGGATGAATAGACCTAATTGTCAGCTGGCCACTGATATTACCCCCTTAGAGACAACATCATGCATGTTTATAACACTTTCACCAATTCAACACCACAAGTAATGTTATTATATCTTTGGGTCAGTCAAGTCAAACTCAACATACAGTATATATACAAGCTTTTTGAAGCCATTATAGTCGAAAAATTACATGCTCTAATCCAGTGTTTAACCCCTCCAAAGAGGTTAAACACACAGTAGAACTGCCGCTCAGGACATGAATAATTAAAGAAAAGAGACACCAGATGACATGATAGGGTGTGCACTTGACCCACATGTAAGTTGTCTGTTCACTAAGCCAATTGCTTTGCTGCTTAAAGTGATGGAAAATTTTAGACTTTAAGAATGCTGCAATGAAAAAAATATTTTAGTGTAGAAGCAAAACTGCATAATTATTTTTTTTTAAAAAAGTGAATATATATTTTATAATCAAGGAACAAACAGAAAACCCCTCGTGGTTTACTCAAGGTACAGTGGACTTTTTAAATCTGAAGGTGATTTCTGCCTCCAAAGGCGCTAAGTTTTCCCCAGCCTACGCCAACCTTTTTATGGGTTGGTGGGAGGTGTCCCACGTCTTTGGAGGAAGCAACCCCTTCCATGAGTGCATAAAGGGGTCTAAATGGGACATTGAAGACCTCCTGTTCAACTAGACAGGAGATCTGCATGATATTCCTCATTTTGTTGAGTATTTAAATTCTAATCATGTTCATTTATCATTTACATTTTCTTTTTATCCTGTTACCCTACAATACCTAGATGTGAGTTTAATTGGTAATCATGATAATTGTACAATCCACACCACTCTCTACCGTAAGCCAATAGCCTCCAATTCAATTTAACATGCTCGGAGTTGTCATCCCAGGCATACTGGGTTTGGAGTGGCCAAAGGCCAATTTATCTGCATGAAGCGGAATTGCAAAAACGAGTGATTGCGCTAAAGAAAGCGAAACTCTGATTTCCCAGTTGCTTGCGAAGGGCTACTCCGAGAAGACAATCAGAAGAGCTTATTTGGAGGTTACCAGACTAGATAGAGAGTCTATGCTCAAAGATACTAAGGTCCCTGATAATAAAGAGGGAATGAATTTTTATCGAACCAAACCTGTATTCTTAACCACCTTTAATCCCCAGTTTACACAGATGTGTGACATAATCAATAAACACTTAACAATACTCACTGCTGAAGATAGTCTTAAAGATTTTGCCTCAACTGTTTGCTAATTTGTTGCCAAGAGGAGTTGTACTCTGGGTAATATTCTATCATCAAATATGTTAAGGCCCTCAGGATCACAAGTGAGTAGCTTGCATAGTGTTAAAGGACATTACAAATGTCACTTTAGAAACTGCATAGCTTGTGGTTTCTCTGAGACTACAAGAACTTTCCAATCAAAAACTACACAGAGGGTCTATGATTTATTGAGCTGTACGAACTGCCGAACCACTTTTGTGGTATACCTGGTGGAATGCACCCAATGTCAGGGAAGCACGCAGCAGAATTAGGGAACATCTTAAAAACATAGAAAATGGATTGGAATGTTCTGATCTGGTCAGGCATTTTATTTATGCACACAAAAAAGATCTGACCAGTTTTAAATGGCAGGTTATAGAACAGGTTCGTCCCCCTGTGAGAGGAGGTGATAGATCGGATAGGCTCTTTCATCGAGAAGCCTTCTGGATCTTCAAGTTGAAGACCAGAAAACCATATGGCTTTAATATATCAGGAGACATTATCAATTTTTGGTTTAACAAAAAATTGTTATGTTTTACACGTATGAGGTGCCTATCTATCCTTATGACAATAATCTAGGCATCCTTGCTTGATCCTCACCCTATGGATTAAAATACAATATTCTAAAATTATGACTAAATATGAAATAATAAAGAGTCTGTGAACTTTTTTCAGCTACTTTTAAGGATGAACTTTGTGGGGGCTGTGAATTGTTTCTTTAATCAGACATAGAGAGAACAATGTTTTTATAGCGTAGATACTCATGTACATACAGTATCTCTGGTTCCAATGAGTTTGCATTTAATCAATTATTTCCCTAATAGTATCTAGATAATCTAGGTATATGCTCTTTGTAAATTGATGATATACAGAGTTTTCCACCATATATCGATTGTTATATTATGTTTTTAACCATTTCCATATCAACTGTAATGTCTAATTATATTTATGAAGGGGGTCACTGCGTTGTATTGTACTATTGGCTATATGCAATTTATGGGGTCTCTTATTTTTCCATCAAATGTAAAAGTTTGCCCTCTTTAAATATGTCCGCCGAGTCCTTATTAGGGTCTCTAAGTGAGATATAGTGTCTGTTTCTTTAAAATTGCATTCTTCTTTTCAATTAGCAATTATCATGTTTAGCTATATAAGTCTAGCCTTTTATTATGGCTATATGTCTATGATTAAGGCACAGGTCTGCCGAAACGCGTGAGCCAGGAGAGATGCTGTGTTTCTAAAATTGTTTTTTATTACCTTTTTATTGTGATGGTTATGTGACCGTAATGAAGTTGGTTTTAAGTTTTAAAATGTGCCTGGAGGATTGTTGGTTCCCTGGCTGTTTTTCCATTGGAATATATTTTATAATACAAGATTTATAATCCTACTTGGTATCTTCTATTCCTCCGCCCCCCTTTATTTCCTCTTTTGGCTGTGCTGTGACATAGAAAGCAGTCCCACCCACTCACTACATAGGCTTCCTAAGGGCTTTCTAAGGGCAAAGGGCTGGACTTCAAGATTGTCATATGACACAAACACTGATTGGATGTTCATTGGAATAGTCATTAAAAAAAAGTTAATTCCAGTGGGCCGGCATAACATTGTAATAGAAACATTACTATAGGCACGGATTTAACCCTTTTCACTGATAGATTTAAAAAAAAAAAAAAGATTACATACATGGCATTTAATTAGCTAAACTTTACCATCACTTTAAATGCTATAAAGTATATTTCATTGAGTGACCCAAACCAATTATATATTGTTTGTTCAGCAGGCTCAGCAGATTATTATTATTATTATTATTAATAATATTATATTTCATTGCACGTGAGAATGCTGCAACAAAAATTGATAATATTTAATTTTTTATTAAGATTTTAGTTCGTAACATTGAAAATAGCCAGGTGATCAGATATTAAAAGATATTAAAAAGTCTCCTACAATAGTGACCTGTCTCAAGTATTGGAGAACATTTCTATGCATTGCACAGCAACCTCAATCATTGGAGAACACTCTCAGATATTATAAGGCAGTGTCTTAAAATTGGAGAGCATTCCTAGGCATTACGTAGCTGTCTCAATCATTGTAAGACAGTCTCAGATATGAAAGGCCAGTCTCATACAATGGTGACGTATCTCATTGGGGAGCATTTCTAGGCATTACATGGCCGTCTCAATCACTGGAAGAAAGTCTCAGATATGAGAGGCCAATCTCATACAATGGTGACCTATCTCATTGGAGAGCATTCCTAAGCATTACATAGCTGTCTCAATCATTGGAAGAAAGTCTCAGATATGAGAGGCCAATCTCATACAAGGTTGATGTATCTCATTGGAGAGAAATTCTAGGCATTACATAGCTGTCTCAATCATTGTAAGACAGTCTCAGATATGAAAGGCCAGTCTCATACAATGGTGATGTATCTCAATGGAGAGCATTCCTAGGCATTACATGGTCGTCTCAATTATTGGAAGAAAGTCTCAGATATGAGAGGCCAGTCTCATACAATGGTGATGCATCTCATTGGAGAGCATTCCTAGGCATTACATAGCTGTCTCAATCATTGTAAGACAGTCTCAGATATGAAAGGCCAGTCTCATACAATGGTGACGTATCTCATTGGGGAGCATTTCTAGGCATTACATGGCCGTCTCAATCACTGGAAGAAAGTCTCAGATATGAGAGGCCAATCTCATACAATGGTGACCTATCTCATTGGAGAGCATTCCTAAGCATTACATAGCTGTCTCAATCATTGGAAGAAAGTCTCAGATATGAGAGGCCAATCTCATACAAGGTTGATGTATCTCATTGGAGAGAAATTCTAGGCATTACATAGCTGTCTCAATCATTGTAAGACAGTCTCAGATATGAAAGGCCAGTCTCATACAATGGTGATGTATCTCATTGGAGAGCATTCCTAGGCATTGCATGGCCGTCTCAATCATTGGAAGAAAGTCTGAGATATGAGAGGCCAGTCTCATACAATGGTGATGTATCTCATTGGAGAGCATTCCTAGGCATTACATGGCCATCTCAATCATTGGAAGAAAGTTTCAGATATGAGAGGCCAGTCTCATACAATGGTGATGTATCTCATTGGAAAACATTCCTAGGCATTACATGGATGTCTCAAACATTAGTTTAAAGGCGAAAATGGTGAGGGAAAGTATACTGGGTTTATAAATCAGAATTGTAGGGCTTTATCAATTATTGCTTGTATTAGCTAGCCCTCAAATTCAAGAGTTAGGGCAGTTGTATACAAATTTATGTACAAGGAATGCAAAAGAATTTGCAAAACAAAGAAAAAGACTGCCTGTCTCTAAAAAGATTACATCAAAACTCAAAATCTGAATTGTGTAAAGAGAGTGTATGTATTAAAATTTGTCTCACAAAAAAAGACCACTTATACTAAATAACTTTATTGGAGATAACAGAAATAGTCCGGCTTAATCAGCCAGTTAATGTTAATATTAGCCTCCGCTATAGAAGAGGCTTCTATTTCAGTTTAGTATTGTGTTCTCTAACTAAATCCGCTAGATGCTTGTTACTTTTACACTTATCTATATTCCCTTATGCTAGTATCTGACGATAATATTGATATTTAACAAATCTTATAATACTATACAGGGCACAAGGTACTTGATAATCTGCAAGAGTCACTTTGTTACAACATTACATATGAGGTTTATCTAATTTGCATGTTGCGACTCTTAAAGTAGCAAATAAACTGTTCTGATTCAGCTCCTTTTGAACCTTGGGAATATATTTCATATAGATAAGAACTAACCATTTTAGTTTACAAACATATATGCAAAACAAATATGTATTTGACAATTGGAACATTTCAATAAGGAAACCCTTTCATGTTATGGAGAGATGTTACGTTATAAACTAATACATAATATCATTTTATAACTGACACAAGCATAACTAAGCTAAAACACACTCTAGGCTACACAAACAGAAGCTAAGCAAAGTATATAATTCATTGCTTTATTATTACCATTTATAAACCTGCTGTTGTAACTATAGACAATACCTTATAATAGGTTTATTCAATATTGCCACTGAATGGTTACAATATCAGAACATTTTTCTGACTTTATGTACATTTACAATCTTTACACAATATGTATTATTCACTGAGTTCAAGCCAGTTTTAAAAGTGTGTGCGTGTGTACTAGTCCAGCCGGACTATTTCTGTTATCTCCAATAAAGTTATTTAGTATAAGTGGTCTTATTTTTGTGAGACAAATTTTAATACATACACTCTCTTTACACAATTCAGATTTTGGGTTTTGATGTAATCTTTTTAGAGACAGGCAGTCTTTTTCTTTGTTTTGCAAATTCTTTTGCATTCCTTGTACATAAATTCATCTCAATCATTGTAAGAAAGTCTCGGGACTGAGAGGCCAGTTTCATACAATGGTGACGTATATCATTGGAGAGAATTCCTAGGCATTACATAGCTGTCTCAATCATTGGAAGACTGTCTCAGATAAGAGAGGCGAGTCTCATACAAGGGTGATGTATCTCATTGGAGAGGAATTCTAGGCATTACATAGCTGTCTCAATCATTGGAAGACTGTCTCAGATAAGAGAGGCGAGTCTCATACAAGGGTGATGTATCTCATTGGAGAGGAATTCTAGGCATTACATAGCTGTCTCAATCATTGGAAGACAGTCTTAGATAAGAGAGGCCAGTATCATACAATGGTGATGTATCTTGTTAAAGAACATCCCTAGGGATTACATAGCTGTCTCAATCATTGGAAGACAGTCTCAGATATAAGAGGCCAGTCTTATACAATGGTGATGTGTCTCATTGGTAAGTAGCGCTAGGCATTACATAGCTGTCTCAATCATTGGAAGACAGTCTCACATATTAGAGGCCAGTCTCATACAAGAGTAAACAGTCTCAGTAATTGAAGAGCATACCTAGGCATTAGACAGCTATGTGAAGAACATTGGAATGTAAAAACAGAATTTATGCTTACCTGATAAATTACTTTCTCCAACGGTGTGTCCGGTCCACGGCGTCATCCTTACTTGTGGGATATTCTCTTCCCCAACAGGAAATGGCAAAGAGCCCAGCAAAGCTGGTCATATGATCCCTCCTAGGCTCCGCCTACCCCAGTCATTCGACCGACGTACAGGAGGAAATATGCATAGGAGAAACCATATGATACCGTGGTGACTGTAGTTAGAGAAAATAATTCATCAGACCTGATTAAAAAAACCAGGGCGGGCCGTGGACCGGACACACCGTTGGAGAAAGTAATTTATCAGGTAAGCATAAATTCTGTTTTCTCCAACATAGGTGTGTCCGGTCCACGGCGTCATCCTTACTTGTGGGAACCAATACCAAAGCTTTAGGACACGGATGGAGGGAGGGAGCAAATCAGGTCACCTAAATGGAAGGCACCACGGCTTGCAAAACCTTTCTCCCAAAAATAGCCTCTGAAGAAGCAAAAGTATAAAATTTGTAAAATTTGGCAAAAGTGTGCAGTGAAGACCAAGTCGCTGCCTTACAAATCTGGTCAACAGAAGCCTCGTTCTTGAAGGCCCATGTGGAAGCCACAACCCTAGTGGAGTGAGCTGTGATTCTTTCAGGAGGCTGCCGCCCGGCAGTCTCATAAGCCAAACGGATAATGCTTTTAAGCCAAAAGGAAAGAGAGGTAGAAGTTGCTTTTTGACCTCTCCTTTTACCAGAATAAACAACAAACAAAGAAGAAGTTTGTCTGAAATCTTTAGTGGCCTCTAAATAGAATTTTAGAGCACGGACTACGTCCAAATTGTGTAACAAACGTTCCTTCTTTGAAACTGGATTCGGGCACAAAGAAGGTACAACTATCTCCTGGTTAATATTCTTGGTGGAAACAACTTTCGGAAGAAAACCAGGCTTAGTACGTAAAACCACCTTATCTGCATGGAACACCAGATAGGGCGTAGAACACTGCAGCGCAGATAACTCAGAAACTCTTCTAGCAGAAGAAATTGCAACCAAAAACAAAACTTTCCAAGATAATAACTTAATATCTACGGAATGTAAGGGTTCAAACGGAACCCCTTGAAGAACTGAAAGAACTAGATTAAGACTCCAGGGAGGAGTCAAAGGTCTGTAAACAGGCTTGATTCTAACCAGAGCCTGAACAAACGCTTGAACGTCTGGCACAGCTGCCAGCCTTTTGTGAAGTAAAACAGATAACGCAGAAATCTGTCCCTTCAGAGAACTTGCAGATAATCCCTTCTCCAAACCCTCTTGTAGAAAGGATAAAATCCTAGAAATTTTTATCTTGTTCCACGGGAATCCTTTAGATTCACACCAACAGATATATTTTTTCCATATCTTATGGTAAATTTTTCTAGTCACAGGCTTTCTAGCCTGAATCAGAGTATCAATTACAGAATCTGAAAACCCACGCTTTGATAAAATCAAGCGTTCAATCTCCAAGCAGTCAGTTGGAGAGAAACCAGATTCGGATGTTCGAATGGACCTTGAACAAGAAGGTCCTGTCTCAAAGGTAGCTTCCATGGTGGAGCCGATGACATATTCACCAGGTCTGCATACCAAGTCCTGCGTGGCCACGCAGGAGCTATCAAAATCACCGAAGCCCTCTCCTGGTTGATCCTGGCTACCAGCCTGGGAATGAGAGGAAACGGTGGGAAAACATAAGCTAGGTTGAAGGTCCAAGGTGCTACTAGTGCATACACTAGAGTCGCCTTGGGATCCCTGGATCTGGACCCGTAACAAGGAACCTTGAAGTTCTGACGAGACGCCATCAGATCCATGTCTGGAATGCCCCATAATTGAGTTATTTGGGCAAAGATTTACGGGTGGAGTTCCCACTCCCCCGGATGGAATGTCTGACGACTCAGAAAATCCGCTTCCCAATTTTCCACTCCTGGGATGTGGATTGCAGACAAGTGGCAGGAGTGATCCTCCGCCCATTGAATTATCTTGGTCACTTCCTCCATCGCCAGGGAACTCCTTGTTCCCCCCTGATGGTTGATATATGCAACTGTCGTCATGTTGTCTGATTGAAACCTTATGAATTTGGCCTTTGCTAGATGAGGCCAAGCTTTGAGAGCATTGAATATCGCTCTCAGTTCCAGCATGTTTATCGGGAGAAGAGATTCTTCCCGAGACCATAGACCCTGAGCTTTCAGGGGTTCCCAGCCCGCGCCCCAGCCCACCAGACTGGCGTCGGTCGTGACAATGACCCACTCTGGTCTGCGGAAGCTCATTCCCTGTGACAGGTTGTCCAGGATTAGCCACCAACGGAGTGAATCTCTGGTCCTTTGATCTACTTGAATCGTCGGAGACAAGTCTGTATAATCCCCATTCCACTGTCTGAGCATGCACAGTTGTAATGGTCTTAGATGAATTTGTGCAAAAGGAACTATGTCCATTGCTGCAACCATCAATCCTATTACTTCCATGCACTGCGCTATGGAAGGACGAAGAACAGAATGAAGAACTTGACAAGAGCTTAGAAGTTTTGATTTTCTGACCTCTGTCAGAAAAATTCTCATTTCTAAGGAGTCTATTATTGTTCCCAAGAAGGGAACTCTTGTTGACGGGGAAAGAGAACTTTTTTCTATGTTTACTTTCCATCCGTGAGATCTGAGAAAGGCTAGGACGATGTCCGTATGAGCCTTTGCTTTTGACAGAGACGACGCTTGAATCAGGATGTCGTCCATGTACGGTACTACTGCAATGCCCCTTGGTCTTAGAACCGCTAGAAGGGACCCTAGTACCTTTGTGAAAATTCTCGGAGCAGTGGCTAATCCGAATGGAAGTGCCACAAACTGGTAATGCTTGTCCAGAAAAGCGAACCTTAGGAACTGATGATGTTCCTTGTGGATAGGAATATGGAGGTACGCATCCTTTAAATCCACCGTGGTCATAAATTGACCTTCCTGGATGGTAGGAAGGATCGTTCGAATGGTTTCCATTTTGAACGATGGAACCCTGAGAAATTTGTTTAGGATCTTGAGATCTAGAATTGGTCTGAATGTTCCCTCTTTTTTGGGAACTATGAACAGGTTGGAGTAAAACCCCATCCCTTGTTCTCTTATTGGAACTGGATGAATTACTCCCATCCTTAACAGGTCTTCTACACAATGTAAGAATGCCTGTCTTTTTAATTGGTTTGAAGATAATTGAGACCTGTGGAACCTTCCCCTTGGGGGTAGTTCCTTGAATTCCAGGAGATAACCTTGAGAAACTATTTCTAGTGCCCAAGGATCCTGAACATCTCTTGCCCAGGCCTGAGCAAAGAGAGAAAGTCTGCCCCCCACCAGATCCGGTCCCGGATCGGGGGCCATCCCTTCATGCTGTTTTGGTAGCAGTGGCAGGCTTCTTGGCCTGCTTACCCTTGTTCCAGCCTTGCATCGGTCTCCAGGCTGGTTTGGGTTGAGAAGTATTACCCTCTTGCTTAGAGGATGTAGAAGTAGAGGCTGGTCCGTTTCTGCGAAAGGGACGAAAATTAGGCTTATTTCTAGCCTTAAAAGACCTATCCTGAGGAAGGGCGTGGCCCTTTCCTCCGGTGATGTCTGAAATAATCTCTTTCAAATCAGGACCAAACAGTGTTTTGCCCTTGAAAGGGATGTTAAGCAATTTTGTCTTGGAAGACACATCCGCTGACCAAGACTTTAGCCAGAGCGCTCTGCGCGCCACGATAGCAAACCCTGAATTTTTCGCCGCTAATCTCGCTAATTGCAAAGCGGCATCTAGAATAAAAGAGTTAGCCAATTTAAGTGCATGAACTCTGTCCATAACCTCCTCATACGAAGATTCTTTATTGAGCGACTTTTCTAGTTCTTCGAACCAGAAACACGCTGCCGTAGTGACAGGAACAATGCATGAAATTGGTTGAAGAAGGTAACCTTGCTGAACAAACATTTTTTTAAGCAAACCCTCTAATTTTTTATCCATAGGATCTTTAAAAGCACAACTATCTTCTATGGGAATAGTAGTGCGTTTGTTTAGAGTAGAGACCGCCCCCTCGACCTTAGGGACTGTCTGCCATAAGTCCTTTCTGGGGTCGACTATAGGAAATAATTTCTTAAATATAGGGGGAGGCACAAAAGGTATGCCGGGCCTTTCCCATTCCTTGTTTACTATGTCCGCCACCCGCTTGGGTATAGGAAAAACATCGGGGGGCACCGGAACCTCTAGGAACTTGTCCATCTTACATAATTTCTCTGGAATGACCAAATTGTCACAATCATCCAGAGTAGATAATACCTCCTTGAGCAGTGCGCGGAGATGTTCTAATTTAAATTTAAATGTTACAACATCAGGTTCAGCTTGTTGAGAAATTTTTCCTGAATCTGAAATTTCTCCCTCAGACAAAACCTCCCTCCTGGCCCCTTCAGATTGGTGTGAGGGTATGTCAGAAGCGTTATCATCAGCGTCCTCTTGCTCTTCAGTGTTTAAAACAGAGCAATCGCGCTTTCTTTGATAAGTAGGCATTTTAGATAAAATATTTGCAATAGAATTATCCATAACAGCCGTTAATTGTTGCATAGTAATAAGTATTGGCGCACTAGATGTACTAGGGGCCTCTTGTGTGGGCAAAACTGGTGTAGACACAGAAGGGGGTGATGCAGTACCATGCTTACTCCCCTCATCTGAAGAATCATCTTGGGCACTATTATTATCTGTGACATCATTGTCCCTACTTTGTTTGGACACCATGTCACAATTATCACATATATTTAAATGGGGAGACACATTGGCTTTCATACATATAGAACATCGTTTATCTGATGGTTCAGACATGTTAAACAGGCTTAAACTTGTCAACAAAGCACAAAAAACGTTTTAAAATAAAACCGTTACTGTCACTTTAAATTTTAAACAGAACACACTTTATTACTGAATATGCGAAAAAGTATGAAGCAAGTGTTCAAAATTCACCAAAATTTCACCACAGTGTCTTAAAGCCTTAAAAGTATTGCACACCAAATTTGAAAGCTTTAACCCTTAAAATAACGGAACCGGAGCCGTTTTTACATTTAACCCCTATACAGTCCCAGGAATCTGCTTTGCTGAGACCCAACCAAGCCCAGAGGGGAATACGATACCAAATGATGCCTTCTATAAGCTTTTTCAGTGGATCTTAGCTCCTCACACATGCATCTGCATGCCTTGCCTTCCAAAAACAACTGCGCATTAGTGGCGCGAAAATGAGGCTCTGCCTATGACTAGAGAAGGCCCCCATCTGAAAAAGGTGTCCATACAGTGCCTGCCGTTTTTTAACAACAATTCCCAAGATTATAATAACTATAAAGCGCTATAATCTGTCAAATATGCTTAGCAAGTAATCGTTTTAGCCCAGAAAAATGTCTACCAGTTTTTTAAGCCCTTATAAAGCCCTTATTCTTATACTTAATCTAAGAAAATGGCTTACCGGTCCCCATAGGGAAAATGACAGCCTTCCAGCATTACCAAGTCGTGTTAGAAATGTGGCCATCATACCTCAGGCAGAAAAGTCTGCCAACTGCTTCCCCCAACTGAAGTTACTTCATCTCAACAGTCCTGTGTGGAAACAGCAATCGATTTTAGTAACGTTTGCTAAAATCATCTTCCTCTCACAAACAGAAATCTTCTTCTCTTTTCTGTTTCAGAGTAAATAGTACATACCAGCACTATTTTAAAATAACAAACACTTGATTGAAGAATAAAAACTACATTTAAACACCAAAAAACTCTTAGCCATCTCCGTGGAGATGTTGCCTGTGCAACGGCAAAGAGAATGACTGGGGTAGGCGGAGCCTAGGAGGGATCATATGACCAGCTTTGCTGGGCTCTTTGCCATTTCCTGTTGGGGAAGAGAATATCCCACAAGTAAGGATGACGCCGTGGACCGGACACACCTATGTTGGAGAAATATTTGCAGTAAATACACAGTATGTTTTCAGCTACTTGACTGCAAAGGTCTCCAAGGCACTAATATATATGTCTATATATGTATACATAGGTATTTATGTGTTTATATGTTTATAAATGTCTGTAAACACATATATATACACATATAAATACATATGTACACACAAATATATATATATATATATATATATATATATATATATATATATATATATATACTGTATATACACACACATAAATATACATATTTAGACATGTATATGTACAGTATGTATCTCTATGTTAAACCCCTTTGCAGCCTATTTTTTCTTACTCTCATATCTTATATCTTTGAGCCCTTATACTTTTTATTGCAATTTTTTAAAATAATTTTTATTAGTTAGTTATTATAAGTGTAACTGTACTTTTAAATATAATTTTGATGTATTTTGTATAACTTTTTAGTTGAGCATAACAGTTAACCAGAACTACAAGTCACGATAACCCGACGCACGTTAAATTCAATTGTGCTGAAGCGAAAGCGTTTACTTTCAACTGAACAAATAAATTATTTTCATTTATGATGCATTGTTAACATATTACCTAATATGAAATTAAACATCATCTGTTGTCTTTTCTGGAAAATCTATAAATAGTGACATTTTGAAATGGTTAAAATCCTAGACTGACCTGACCTACTAATTAAGGATTCATATATATCAAAAGGATCTTCATATTTTCTGCATTTTGATTAAAGGGGCACTCAAATCAAAATCAAACTTTAATGATTTAGATAGATCCCACAATTTTAAACAACTTTCCAATATCCTTCCATAAACAAAATGTGCACAGTCTTTTTATATTTACACTTTTTGAGTCAACAGCTCCTAATGAGCATGTGCAGGAATTCACAGAATATACTTATATGCATTTGTGATTGGCTGATGGCTGTCACATGATACAGGGGGAGTGGAAATAGACATAACTGACACTGATAAAAAAAAAATCTACTACTCATTTGAAGCTCAGACTAAGGGGCATATTTATCAAGCTCTGTATGAAGCTTGATGCCCCTCGTTTCCGGCGAGTCTTCTAAAGACCACTGCTCCATAACTTGTCCGCCCGCCTGAATACGATTGGGTTGATCGACACCCCCTGCTAACGTCCGATTGGCACGCAAATCTGCAGGGGGCGGCATTGCACCAGCAGTTCACAAGAACTGCTGGTGCAATGATAAACATATTAGCAAAAGACCAGTGAGTCTGACCAAAATCTAATATGTATGATTAATTATCCCTCCCGATACTCTTATGCTAATCCAGTGTTGACTAGTGAAGTTTTAAGATGGTGGGGTGGAATATTTTGCACTTCCCCAAGACTCAGTAGAGTGGTCTACATATGTGTCCTACACTAGACAACCTATTAAAATTCACATAAACAAAGCAGTACTCAGGACCTATATGTTATCATATTTATCATCAGATCTTTAGAAGTCTTGAACACTCACTAATATATCTGCATTTATTTCAGATTTTTGAGATTTCATCTATAAGGGTTTCCCTCATAATAATCTCACTAACCTGTTAAAGAGAATGAAGCAAATTAGATAAAAGGAGTAAATTGGGGAAAGAAAAAAAAAATTGGCATGCCCTGTCTGAATCATGAAAGAAAAAATTTGGGTTTCATGTCCCTTTAACTCAAACCTTGTTTTCAATGGAAAGATAAAACTGTGTGTAAATGTCCTTTCTATTTTAAACTTTACTATTTTTATTATTCTTTTAACTTTTAGCAAGAATTTAAATACATTTCCCCTTTTTCTTTCATGAGTCAGATAGAACATACAGTTTTAAGCAACTTTCCATTTTACTTTAATTATCAAATTTGCTTAATTCTTTTAATATTATTTGTTACTGGGAGCTAGCTGAGCATATCTGGTGAGCCAATGATATGAGGCATTTGTGTGTAGCCACCAAGAAGTAAGAGCAGTAACATAAGCGGGACCATAAAGGTGCGCTAAAGCCAGTTCTGTCTCCAGAGGTGCTGTTGGCCATAGTGCCCTTAAAGTGAGCCCTAAGCATTACGTAGCTAGTAAAGCCTGTATTGAAGACAATGCCGTTTGTGACCTGGATGTTGAAAATGACCTTGCACCAAAAGTGGTGCAAGAATGATCCCAGCGTTTGTGTCCCGGTTCTCCATACCCTGTTATAACTCTGGCTTGTTTCCTGGACTGTATGACCCTTTACTGAGTTGCTTGTACTGGACTTAGCAACATCTTCTAGGATTGCACTTTGGGCACGTTTCTGATTTTCCCCTGTACTGCATAAGCTGGAAAACGTACGGACTCCCAGAAACCTCCCTGATAGCTCCTGACTCCGGTATCCAGCCTATCAGCTACAGTTGTAAATCTTACAATTAATCATGGTAATCTCCTAATACCTTTACATTTGCAAAATTTCACTTTCCTCTACCCAACAAAAATTAATATTGGAAGTAGGAACAGGCAACTCCTGTACACCAACTAAAATGGATTTGTAAGACAAACAGACCTATCTACTAAACACAGCTTTTAGTTTATAATACACCTGGGAGGAGCCTTAGATATTGTGTATGTAGACTTTAGCAAAGCATTTGACACTGTCCCACACAACAAACTTATTCACAAAATGTATTGCCTTGTAGTAGATGCTTAGATTGTTAAGTGGGTAGAATACCGGCTTAAAGGGACAGTAAAGTCAAAACTAAACATTCATGATTCAGATAGGGCAGCAATTTTAAACAACTTTCCAATTTACTTTTATCATCAAATTTGCTTTGTTCCCTTGGTGGTATTTTTGAAAAGCTAAACCTAGCTAGGCTCAAACTGATTTCTAAACCGTTGAAAACCGCCTCTTAGCTAAGAGCGTTTTTCACAGTTAGACAGTGTTAGTTCATGTGTGTCATATAGATAACGTTGTGCTCACTCCCGTGAAGTTATTTAGGAGTCTTCACTGATTGACTACACTGCATGTCTGTCAAAAGCACTTAGATAAGGAGGCTGTCTGCAGAGGCTTAGATACAAGGTAATCACAGAGGTAAAAAGTATATTAATATAACTTTGTTGGTTATGCAAAAACGGGGAATGGGTAATAAAGGGATTATCTATCTTTTTAAATAAGAAACATTTTGGTGTAGACTGTCCCTTTAAGGATAGAAGGCAGAGGGTTTAAATTAATTATTCAGTTACTAGTGGTGTTCCCCAAGGGTCAGTTCTTGGGCCTGTTTTGTTTAACATGTTAATAAGTGATATTGTAAGTGGGCTTCAGGGGAAGGTTAAAAAACTGGAGGACTGTGCAAATAAATAGGATCTAAAATTTAATGTCACCAAGAGCAAAATTATGCATATAGGATCCAAAAATTAAATGGCCAATTATAGTCTCAATGGTACATTACTGACTGTAACAAAAGAGAAACGGGGCTGGGGAATATTTTATTTCAGATGATATAAAATTTTGTACACAATGCAGCAGTGCAGCCAGTAAGGCCAGTCAAATACTTGGTTGCATTGGGAGAGGTATTTGTAGCAAAAATAGTAAGGTTCTTATGCCACTTTACAGATCACTAGTTAGGCCACATCTGGAATACTGTTTACAGTCCTGGAGACCATGTGGTAGATTTAACATTGGTCGAGCGGACATGATTTGTTGTAGTGAATCATGTCTGCTCAACCTCGCTAAATGCCTTAAGATTGCACAAGCATTTCTAGTGAAATGCTTGTGCAATGCCACCCTTTGCACACCGGCAGCCAATCGGCTGCTAGCAGGGGCCGTCAATCATCCCAATCGGATCCGATCGGGATGACCTGAAACAAAAGGGGTCGGAAGCAGCATCCGCTGCTTAATAAATCGATCCCCATATCTTCAGAAGGATATAAATTAACTAGACATTGTCCAAAAGAGGTCGTAAGACCACTGCTCCCGATCAGATATGGATGATTGACACCCCCTGCTAGCAACCGATTGGCCGTGAATGTGCAGTGGGCGGCATTGCACAAGCATTTCACAAGAAATGCTTGTGCAATGTTAAATGCACAAGAAATTTAGCGATGTCAGGCAGACATAATTCGCTATAGCAAATCATGTCCGGCAGATATTTGTTAAATAGACCCCAAAGACTGTAAAGGAATTCAAAAATGCCTGGGCCATGCATAAGGCTTTCCTAAGAAAAAGTAACATGGAATATGGGTAGACTTGATGGGACATGCATAAGGCTTTCCTAAGAAAAAGTAACATGGAATATGGGTAGACTTGATGGGACATGCATAAGGCTTTCCTAAGAAAAAGTAACTTGGTATATGGGTAGACTTGATGGGACATGCATAAGGCTTTCCTAAGAAAAAGTAACATGGAATATGGGTAGACTTGATGGGACATGCATAAGGCTTTCCTAAGAAAAAGTAACATGGTATATGGGTAGACTTGATGGGCCTTTTTGGTTCTTACCTACTGTCAAATTCTATGTTTCTATTTAGAGAATTCATTTTCTTGGAAGGGACTATGATCCTCACTTATTGTAAAATCATTTTTTCAACATTACCAATTTTTAAACATTTAAAGACACATTAAGCATTACTCACATTAATTGGAAATGTTTACTATTTTTAAATTTAAAAAACAGGAAATAAATAATAAAAGTATATTGCACTTTTTTGGCACATATATACCTCTTATCATTAGCTTACCGATGTGTAGAGCTAGCTCCCAGTAGTGTATTGCTGCTCCTTCAATAAAGGATTTCAAGAGAAGGAAGCAAAATTGATAATATAAGTAAATTGGAAAGTTGTTTAAAATAGTATACTCTGTCTGACTAATGAATAATTTGGTATTCAGAACCTGACTTTCCTATATGCTGCACAGTGCCTGCTTTATATGTTCCAGAGCACATTTATGAGTGTCCATATTTGGCCACAACAGAGAAGATAAGATAATCATACACAAAAGACTCTTCAAGCGGTGTGTCCCTGGTCTCCTAAGCAATACAAAATGTAAGTTTGAAATGTTTTTTAAACCATTTATTTTGCATTCAAACTATTTGCAATGCAATGATTCATTTCTAGGATGAATATATTTATATATATATATATATATATATATATATATATATATATATATATATATGCGTGTGTGTTTGCATGTGTATATTAAGGGGAATATTTATCAAGCTCCATACGGAGCTTTATGCCCCGTATTTCCGCTCACCGGAAACAGAAGTTATGAAGCATAAACTGTCCGCCTGCTCTGAGGCGGGGAACAGAAATCGCCAGAAAAAAATTAACACCACCAAGAACTGCTGGTGCAATGTTAAATGCGCACAGCGTATGCTGTCGGCATTTATCGATGTGCAGCGGACATGATCCGCTATATCTCTGCTCGCACAATCATAAATATGTCCCTAAATGTCTTTAATGTCCCCTCAACTTCTTATCTGCAGTAATTTGCATAGCACAGTATTATACATCCCTTTCTGGTAGCTAAAGAGTGACAGAATATTTGGAAACGTAAATCTGTGGTTTTAAAAGGAAGCCAATAGTTTCACTTTTATAATTAAAAATATTTTCTTTCATCTTAAAGTCTTACACTAGATTAAGCTGCAATTACCCTCCTGCACCCTTTCTATATCATGCAGCAGGAACAGTAAAAAAGTTATTTTAAAATGAATATTGTTTCTGGTCACTTTGAAATGACTGCCAAGCTCCGCCCACTGACGACATCATGCGGCATGATATAGAAGGGGCGCAGGAGGATATCTGCAGCTTAATCTAACGTAATGACTACGGTGTGGGCTGTCCTTTTAACAAGAAGTGATTTACTAAAAACAAGGTATTAAACAAACCCATTAACATCCTAAACCCAAGATTTTTCAGACAAAACCTTACAATTTTTAACAAATTTTTAACTAATTTACTTTGTTCGCTTGGTATTCTTTGTTGAGAAGCATAGCTAGGTAGGCTCAGGAGCTGCTGATTGGTGGCTGCACATATATACCTTTTCTCATTGGCTCATCCGAAGTGTTCAGCTAGCTTCTAAGAGTACATTGGTTCTCCAACAAAGGATACCAAAAAAATGAAGCAAATTTGATAAAAGAAGTAAATTGGGAAGTTGTTTAAAATTGTACGATCTATCTGAACCAAGAAAGAAAAAAATTGGGTTCCCTGCCCCTTTAAAAATAAACTTTTTTTTTTTTTACATTTAGCAATGGCATTGAAATAAGCATTGTAAAACTTTTGTGCAGCTTAAAAGGACCACTAAACACAGTGCAATAGCATAATCAGTAAATGCATAATAAAGAGACAATGGGGCATATATATCAAGCTCCGAATGGAGCTTGATGCCCCGTGTTTCTGGCGAGCCTGCAGGCTCGCCAGAAACAGCAGTTATAAAGCAGCGGTAACAAAGACTGCTGCTCCATAACCTGTCCGCCTGCTCTGAGCAAGTGGACAGACATCGCCGCAAATCAACCCGATCGAGTACGATTGACACCCCCCTGCTGGCGGCCTATTGGCCTCGAGTCTGCAGTGGGCGGCGTTGCACCAGCAGCTCTTGTGAGCTGCTGGTGCAATGCTGTATACGGCGAGCGTATTGCTCGCCGTATTCAGCGAGGTCTGTCGGACCTGATCCGCACTGTCGGATCAGGTCCGACAGACCTTGATAAATAGAGGCCAATGCATTTCAAAAGTAGTAAGTAGTAGATTTTGTTTTCTGATTAATGTCAGCTACAATTTCCTTCCTAATGCATCATGTGACAGCCATCAACCAATCACAAATACATATAGTATAGCCTGTGAATCTTGCACATGCTCAGTAGGACCTAGTGCCTCAGAAAGTATAAATATAAAAAGACTGTGCACATTTAGTTAATGGAAGAGAATTGGAAAGTTGTTTAGTATTGTGTGTTCTATCTGAATCATGAAAGTTTAATTTTGAATAGACTGTCCCTTTAAAGTGAAGTTTTAACATATCTGCATAAAAAATAAATCTGCATTGAGTTACAGTCCTGGGACACAGCAATTTGAATGTTTTTTATCTTATTTCCTTTGTTGTGGCCAGTTAGGTACAGATATATACGCACCTGCACATATCAAAAAATACTTCTACAACATATAGGAGTGTTCCACAGAATGCACTCCAGAGTTCAATTACAGGAAAAACAGACAAAATAATGAATGTCTGTTGTATGTGTAAAAAAAACTATTTTGGGACAGATTACAAGTGGAGCGCAAATTAACGCTCCCGCTCAAGCGTTAACTTTGCTAGAAGTAAGCTTTTTGCACGCGTCAGGTTGCGCTTGTATTATGAGCTAAAAGTTAAAGGGATTGTAAAGTCCAAATTAAACTTTCATGATTCAGATAGGGCATGTGATTTTTAAACAACTTTCTAATTTACTTTTTTCATCAAATTTGCTTTGTTCTCTTGTTATACTTAATTGAAAGCTAAACCTAGGTAGGCTCATATTCTAATTTCTAAGCCCTTGAAGGCCGCCTCTTCTCTGAATGCATTTGACAGTTTTCACAGCTAGAGGGCGTTAGTTCATGTGTTTCATATAAATAACATTTAGTTCATGCACGTGAAGTTATTTAAAGGGCCACTGTAAGTAAATATTTTCTATGCCTGTTACTAACTAACTACCCCAAATACGCTTTTTATCAATAGCATTTCATTAACATATCTCTACCGTATATCAGAAATCTTGTCTGCAAATTTAATTGTTTTCCAAACCCATTCTGCGGGTATCCTTTGCTCTGTACCAATCCGTTTACAATACCTAGGTTTCAAAATGGCGCTTTTAACACAATTTCATTGGTTTAAGTATTTTGAACATGCAGTGCTGAAAATAGTGGGCAGGATAATGTGACATCATCGGCAAATAAAAGATAAATATAGGTCAGTAGGTTTTAATTAATGTTTATTAACTTTAATATGTTAGTTGTTTGGCTTAAAAATTATAACGGAAAGTAATCCTTTAAGAGTCAGCACTTATTGCCTGAAATGCAATTCTGTCAAAATATATGAGATAAGGAGGCAGTCAGCAATAGCTTATATACAAGGTAATCACAGAGGTAAAACGTATATTAATATAACAGTGTTGGTTATGCAAAACTGGGGAATGGGTAGTAAAGGAATTATCTATCTTTTTAAACAATAACATGTTTGGTGCTTACTATCTCTTTAACTGTTTTAACCTGACAAGCACAAAAAGCCGAATGTAAAATATTTTACATTAACTATGCATGATCAAGGGCCAAACCCAGTGAGAATCATCTGCAAGAAGAGCTGTGTTAGCTCTGCACAAGGCATATTAAAGGGACATGAAACCCAAACATTTTCTTTTATGATTCAGATAGAGAATACAATTAGAAAACAACTTTCCAATTTACTTCTGTTATTTAATTTGCTTCCTTCTCTTGTTATCCTTTGCTAAAAGGTTTATCTAGGTAAGCTCAGGAGCAGCAAACAGCCAATGTTCTAGCAGCTGATTTGTGGTTGCATATATAAACCGATTGTCATTGGCTCACCCATGTGTTCAGTTAGAAACCAGTAGTGCATTGCTGCTTCTTCAACAAATGATACCTAGAGAATGAAGCAAATTTGATAATAGAAGCAAAATTTGAAATTTTTTATGATAATGTGTTCAAGGCACGTGCACGCTCCTGAGTTTACTCCCCTGCTTTTCAACCAAAGATACCAAAGAACATATGATTAGTCAATTAAAAAGTTGGAAAAAAGTGGAGCTTATGGTGATTTCTGTTCTAAATGTGTAATGGTGCAGTCTAGATTTGTTTAATAAGTTAACCCTTCTGCCCCTGGAAAGAATTCAACCCTTAACCTGCAAAACAGCATATGACTATTACAATGATAATTTGCTTGTACACAGAGATATGACAGAAGCATTGAGCACAGAGCCCGAGATCTAGAGAGGGGGGGTTGGGTGAGGACTTATTACACCCTGAGAAAAATATGTTTAACTGCAGCACATAGCAATGCATCGTGGTGATGCAGAGGCTGAGCTGAGAGCAGCAGAGCGGAGGGTTTACAGGAAGCTTAAGAGAGGCTGGGTGCACCTGCGAGAGATACAGGAAGCCACATGCACAACACTGACGCAGCCAAGGCGAACAGGAGGGGTCACCAGTACCAATAGGGACATAAGTAGCTATAAAGTCCTTGAGGTTGACCAGCTGGCCAGGCACTAGGGCAGGAAGCTGAGATGTGGTCAAAGGGTTCTGATGTGTCATGTGATGAGCCAGGCTCTGGTTATATGGAGGTCAGAGGGGAGATGGCAAGCTCTCTGGGGATAAGGGCACTCTAATGCATCTGCCTTGTCTTTATTTCAAATAAAGATAATAATAATACTATTGCTATGAGTATATCGGGATGAAACAACAGGTAGACAAGCAGTCTCACTCATTTGAAGGTGCTTCTCTCACTTAGCATAGGATGGTACAATTCAGTCTCTCTGGTTGGGGCAGTCTATTGTTTTGGGGGGAGGGCACTATTACTGACTGGTATGAAGTCTCATGGATAGGGGGCAGTCTATTTGTTTTGGGGGGGCACTCTTACTGACTGGTATGAAGTATCAAGGATAGGGGCAGTCTATTTTTTTAAGGGGGGGGGGGGCACTCTTACTAACTGGTATGAAATCTCATGTATAGGGGACAATCTATTTGTTTTGGGGGCACTATTACTGACTGGTATGAAGTCTCATGGATAGGGGGCAGTCTATTTGTTTTGGGGGGCACTCTTACTGACTGGTATAAAGTCTCATGGATAGGGGGCAGTCTATTTGTTTTGTGGGGCACTCTTGCCGACTGGTATGAAGTCTCATGGACAGGGGGCAGTCTATTTGTTTTGGGGGGCACTCTTACTGACTGCTATGAAGTCTCATGGATAGGGGGCAGTATATTTGTTTTGGGGGCACTCTTACTGACTGGTATAAATTCTCATGAATAGGGGCAGTCTATTTGTTTTGGGGGGCACTCTTACTGACTGGTATAAAGTCTCATGGACAAGGGGCAGTCTCTCTGGGGTGCATTTCCTCACTGACTGAGCAGCAGTCTCTCTGATTGTGGTCAGCCTCACAGAATAGGGTGCAGTCTTATAGATTGAGATCAGTCTGCCTCACTGAGCAGCAGTCTCTCTGATTATGATCAGCCTCACAGAATAGAGTGCAGTCTTATAGATTGAGATCAGTCTCACTGATTGTGATCAGACTCACAGAATAGAGTGCAGTCTTATAGATTGAGATCAGTCTCACTGATTGTGGTCAGCCTCACAGAATAGGGTGCAGTCTTATAGATTGAAATCAGTCTTCCTCACTGAAGTGCTGTCTTGTGATTAGGATCAGCCTTGAAGAATAGGATGCAGTCTCACCTGACCTTATCTGATTCAGTCTTAGGGGCCGATTTAACAAATGTCAGAGCGACATGATCCGCTGTAGCGAATTATGTCCGCCCGACATTGCTAAATTCTGACAGCATACACTGTCGGCATTTAACATTGTACAAGCAATTCTAGTGAAATGCTTGTGCAATGCCTCCCCCTGCACATTTACAGCCAATCGGTCACTAGAACGGGGTGTCAATCATCACGATCGTATCTGATCGGGATGATTGGTGTCTGCCACTTCAGAGGTGGCGGAAGAGTTAAGGAGCAGCGGTCTTATGACCACTGCCTCAACTTACATTTCCGGCGAATAAGCAACATCCGCTGCTTTATAAATATACCCCTTAGTCTCAACGATTGGGATGGAGACTTTATGGTTGGGATGCAGCCTCACAAATTTTTAAGCATTATCATTAGCTAGGGTGCAGTCTCTCTTATAGGGACCTGAAACCAAAACAAGTTATTTCATGATTCAGATATACCATAGAAGTTTAAACAACTTTTGCTTAATTTGTTGAAGGGGAAGCAATGCACTGCTTGCAAAGCAACAGTAACATTCATAAGAGTGAGGCAATCACAAGACAGTAGCAGTCACACCCATTAGAGAGGCAATCACAAGACAGAAGAAGCCACACTAATTAGAGAGGCAATCTTAAGACAGCAGCAGTCACACTTATAAGAGAGAGAGGCAATCACAAGATAGCAGCAGTCACTCTTTAGAGAGGCAATCACAAGACAGTAGCAGTCCCACTCATTAGAGAGGCAATCACAAGGCAGCAGCAGTCACACTCATTAGAGAGGCAATCACAAGGCAGCAGCAGTCACACTCATTAGAGAGAGACAATCACAAGACAGCAGCAGTCCCATTCATTAGAGAGGGGCAATCACAAGAGAACAGCAGTCATAATCAGAGAGGCAATCACAAGGCCGTAGCAGTTACACTTATTAGAAAGGCATTCACAAGACAGCAAAAGTCATAATCATTAGAGAGAGGCAATCTTAAGACAGTAGCAGTCACACTCATTAGAGAGGCAATCACAAGACAGCAGCAGTCATACTCATTAGAGAGAGACAATCACAAGACAGCAGCAGTCCCACTCATTAGACAGGGGCAATCACAAGAGAGCAGAAGTCATAATCAGAGAGGCAATCACAAGACCGTAGCAGTTACACTCATTAGAAAGGCAATCACAAGACAGCAGAAGTCACAATCATTAGAGAGAGGCAAACATAAGACAGCAGCAGTTACACGCATTAGAGAGGCAATCACAAGACAGCAGCAGTCACACTCAGAGAGGCAATTCAATCACAAGATAGAGGAAGTCACACTCATTAGAGAGGCAATCACAAGAAAGCAGCAGTCACAAGACAGCAGCAGTAACACTCAGAGAGGCAATCACAAGACAGTAGAAGTCACATTCATTAGAGAGAGGCAATCACAAAAGAGCAGTAGTCATACTCAGAGAGGCAATCACAAGACAGCAGCAGTAACACTCAGAGAGGCAATCACAAGACAGTAGAAGTCACATTCATTAGAGAGAGGCAATCACAAAAGAGCAGTAGTCATACTCAGAGAGGCAATCACAAGACTGTAGCAGTTACACTCATTAGAAAGGCAATCACAAGAGGGCAGAAGTCATGCTTATTAGAGAGAGGCAATCACAAGACAGCAGCAGTTACACGCATTAGAGAGGCAGCAGCAGTCACACTCATTAGAGAGGCAATTCAATCACAAGACAGAGGAAGTCACACTCATTAGAGAGAGGCAATCTTAAGACAGCAGCAGTCACACTCAGAGTGAGGCAATCACAAGACAGCAGCAGTCACACTCATTAGAGAGAGGCAATCACAAGACAGCAGCAGTAACACTCATTAGAGATGCAATCACAAGACAGCAGCAGTCGCACTCCTTAAAGAGAGGAGACCACAAGACAGCAGCAGTCTCACTCATTAGAGAGAGGCAATCACAAAACAGGAGCAGTCACACTCATTAGAGAGAGGCAATCACAAGACAGCAGCAGTTACACGCATTAGAGAGGCAATCACAAGACAGCAGCAGTCACACTCCTTAAAGAGAGGAGACCACAAGACAGCAGCAGTCTCACTCATTAGAGAGAGGCAATCACAAAACAGGAGCAGTCACACTCATTAGAGAGAGGCAATCACAAGACAGCAGCAGTAACACTCATTAGAGATGCAATCACAAGACAGAAGAAGCCACACTAATTAGAGAGGCAATCTTAAGACAGCAGCAGTCACACTTATAAGAGAGAGAGGCAATCACAAGATAGCAGCAGTCACTCTTTAGAGAGGCAATCACAAGACAGTAGCAGTCCCACTCATTAGAGAGGCAATCACAAGGCAGCAGCAGTCACACTCATTAGAGAGGCAATCACAAGGCAGCAGCAGTCACACTCATTAGAGAGAGACAATCACAAGACAGCAGCAGTCCCATTCATTAGAGAGGGGCAATCACAAGAGAACAGCAGTCATAATCAGAGAGGCAATCACAAGGCCGTAGCAGTTACACTTATTAGAAAGGCATTCACAAGACAGCAAAAGTCATAATCATTAGAGAGAGGCAATCTTAAGACAGTAGCAGTCACACTCATTAGAGAGGCAATCACAAGACAGCAGCAGTCATACTCATTAGAGAGAGACAATCACAAGACAGCAGCAGTCCCACTCATTAGACAGGGGCAATCACAAGAGAGCAGAAGTCATAATCAGAGAGGCAATCACAAGACCGTAGCAGTTACACTCATTAGAAAGGCAATCACAAGACAGCAGAAGTCACAATCATTAGAGAGAGGCAAACATAAGACAGCAGCAGTTACACGCATTAGAGAGGCAATCACAAGACAGCAGCAGTCACACTCAGAGAGGCAATTCAATCACAAGATAGAGGAAGTCACACTCATTAGAGAGGCAATCACAAGAAAGCAGCAGTCACAAGACAGCAGCAGTAACACTCAGAGAGGCAATCACAAGACAGTAGAAGTCACATTCATTAGAGAGAGGCAATCACAAAAGAGCAGTAGTCATACTCAGAGAGGCAATCACAAGACAGCAGCAGTAACACTCAGAGAGGCAATCACAAGACAGTAGAAGTCACATTCATTAGAGAGAGGCAATCACAAAAGAGCAGTAGTCATACTCAGAGAGGCAATCACAAGACTGTAGCAGTTACACTCATTAGAAAGGCAATCACAAGAGGGCAGAAGTCATGCTTATTAGAGAGAGGCAATCACAAGACAGCAGCAGTTACACGCATTAGAGAGGCAGCAGCAGTCACACTCATTAGAGAGGCAATTCAATCACAAGACAGAGGAAGTCACACTCATTAGAGAGAGGCAATCTTAAGACAGCAGCAGTCACACTCAGAGTGAGGCAATCACAAGACAGCAGCAGTCACACTCATTAGAGAGAGGCAATCACAAGACAGCAGCAGTAACACTCATTAGAGATGCAATCACAAGACAGCAGCAGTCGCACTCCTTAAAGAGAGGAGACCACAAGACAGCAGCAGTCTCACTCATTAGAGAGAGGCAATCACAAAACAGGAGCAGTCACACTCATTAGAGAGAGGCAATCACAAGACAGCAGCAGTTACACGCATTAGAGAGGCAATCACAAGACAGCAGCAGTCACACTCCTTAAAGAGAGGAGACCACAAGACAGCAGCAGTCTCACTCATTAGAGAGAGGCAATCACAAAACAGGAGCAGTCACACTCATTAGAGAGAGGCAATCACAAGACAGCAGCAGTAACACTCATTAGAGATGCAATCACAAGACAGCAGCAGTCGCACTCATTAGAGAGGCAATCACATGACAGCAGCAGTCACACTCCTTAAAGAGAGGAGACCACAAGACAGCAGCAGTCTCACTCATTAGAGAGAGGCAATCACAAAACAGGAGCAGTCACACTCATTAGAGAGAGGCAATCACAAGACAGCAGCAGTTACACGCATTAGAGAGGCAATCACAAGACAGCAGCAGTCACACTCATTAGAGAGGCAATTCAATCACAAGACAGAGGAAGTCACACTCATTAGAGAGAGGCAATCACAAGAGAGCAGCAGTCACACTCATTAAACAGAGGCAATCACAAGACAGCAGCAGTAGCACACCTTAGAGAGAGGAAACCAAAAGACAGCAGCAGTCTCACTCATTAGAGAGGCAATCACAAAACAGGAGCAGTCACACTCATTAGAGAGCTGCAATCATAAGACAGCAGCATTAGAGATGCAATTACAAGACAGCAGCAGTCACATTCATTAGAGAGAGGCAATCACAAGACAGCAGCAGTCACACTCAGAGAGAGGCAATCACAAGAGAGCAGTAGTCATACTCAGAGAGGCAATCACAAGACCGTAGTAGTTACACTCATTAGAAAGGCAATCACAAGACAGCAGAAGTCACACTCATTAGAGAGAGGCAATCTTAAGACAGCAGCAGTCACACTCAGAGAGGCAATCACAAGACCGTAGCAGTTACACTCATTAGAAAGGCAATCAGAAGACAGCAGAAGTCACACTAATTAGAGAGAGGAAAACGCAACACAGCAGCAGTCACACTCATTAAAGAGAGGCAATCGCAAGACAGCAGAAGTTACAATCATTAGAGAGAGGCACTCACATGACAGGAGCAGTCACACTCAGAGAGAGGCAATCACAAGACAGGAGCAGTCACACTCACTAGAGAGAGGAAATCACAAGACAGCAGCAGTCACACTCACTAGAGAGAGGCAATCACAAGACAGCAGCAGTTACATTAATTAGAGAGAGGCAATCACAAGACAGCAGCAGTCTCACTTATTAGAGAGAGGCAATTACAAGACAGAAGCAGTGACACTCATTAGATAGAGGCAATCACAAGACAGCAGCAGTCACACTTATTAGAGAGAGGCAATCACAAGACAGCAGCAGTCACACTCATTAGATAGAGGCAATCACAAGACAGCAGCAGTCACACTCATTAGATAGAGGCAATCACAAGACAGCAGCAGTCACACTCATTAGAGAGAGGCAATCACAAGAGAGCAGTAGTCATACTCAGAGAGGCAATCACAAGACCGTAGCAGTTACACTCATTAGAAAGGCAATCACAAGACAGCAGAAGTCACACTCATTAGAGAGGCAATATTAAGACAGCAGCAGTTACACGCATTAGAGAGGCAATCACAAGACAACAGCAGTCACACTCATTAGAGAGGCAATCACAAGACCGCAGCAGTAACATTCATTAGAGAGAGGCAATCACAAGACAGCAGCAGTCACACACATTAGAGAGAGGCAATTACAAGAGAGCAGTAGTCATACTCAGAGAGACAATCACAAGACCGTAGCAGTAACACTCATTAGAAAGGCAATCACAAGACAGCAGCAGTTACACTTATTAGAGAGGCAATCACAAGACAGCAGCAGTCACATTCATTAGAGAGGCAATCACAAGACAGCAGCAGTCACATTCATTAGAGAGAGGCAATCACAAGATAGCAGCAGTCACACTCAGAGAGAGGCAATCACAAGAGAGCAGTAGTCATACTCAGAGAGGCAATCACAAGACTGTAGCAGTTACACTCATTAGAAAGGCAATCACAAGACATCAGAAGTCACACTCATTAGAGAGAGGCAATCTTAAGACAGCAGCAGTTACACGCATTAGAGAGGCAATCACAAGACAGCAGCAGTCACACTTATTAGAGAGGCAATTCAATCACAAGACAGCAGCAGTCACAATCATTAGAGTGAGGCAATCACAAGACAGCAGCAGTAACACTCATTAGGGTGAGGCAATCACAAGACAGCAGAAGTCACACTCATAGAGAGTGGCAACCTTAAGACAGCAGCAGTCACACTCATTAGAAAGGCAATCATAAAAGCAGCAGTCACACTCATTGGAGAGAGGCAATCACAAGACAGGAGCAGTCACACTCATTAATGAAGCAATCACACGACAGCAGCAGTCACACTCATTAGAGAGGCAATCACAAGACAGCAGTAGTCACACTCATTAGAAAGGCAATCACAAAACAGCAGAAGTCACACTCATTAGATAGGCAATCACAAGACAGGAGCAGTCATACTCATTAGAGAGAGACAATCACAAGACAGCAGCAGTCACACTCATTACAGAGAGGCAATCACAAAACAGCAGCAGTCATACTCATTAGAGAGGCAATCACAAGAGAGCAGTAGTCATACTCAGAGAGGCAATCACAGGACCGTAGCAATTACACTCATTAGAAAGGCAATCACAAGACAGCAGCAGTCACACTCATTAGAGAGGCAATCACAAGACAGCAGCAGTCACATTCATTAGAGAGAGGCAATCACAAGACAGCAGCAGTCACTATCAGTAGAGAGGCAATCACAAGAGAGCAGTAGTCATACTCAGAGAGACAATCACAAGACCGTAGCAGTTACACTCATTAGAAAGGCAATCACAAGACAGCAGCAGTCACACTCATTAGAGAGGCAATCACAAGACAGCAGCAGTCACATTCATTAGAGAGGCAATTACAAGACAGCAGCAGTCACATTCATTAGAGAGAGGCAATCACAAGACAGCAGCAGTCACAATCAGTAGAGAGAGGCAATTACAAGAGAGCAGTAGTCATACTCAGAGAGACAATCACAAGACCGTAGCAGTTACACTCATTAGAAAGGCAATCACAAGTCAGCAGAAGTCCCACTCATTAGAGAGAGGCAATCTTAAGACAGCAGCAGTCACACTCAGAGAGGCAATCACAAGACCGTAGCAGTTACACTCATTAGAAAGGCAATCAGAAGACAGCAGAAGTCACACTAATTAGAGAGAGGAAAACGCAACACAGCAGCAGTCACACTCATTAAAGAGAGGAAATCGCAAGACAGCAGAAGTTACAATCATTAGAAAGAGGCACTCACATGACAGGAGCAGTCACACTCAGAGAGAGGCAATCACAAGACAGGAGCAGTCACACTCACTAGAGAGAGGAAATCACAAGACAGCAGCAGTCGCGCTCATTAGAGAGAGGCAATCACAAGACAGCAGCAGTTACATTAATTAGAGAGAGGCAATCACAAGACAGCAGCAGTCTCACTTATTAGAGAGAGGCAATTACAAGACAGCAGCAGTGACACTCATTAGATAGAGGCAATCACAAGACAGCAGCAGTCATACTCATTAGAGAGAGGCAATCACAAGACAGCAGCAGTCACACTCATTAGAGAGGCAATCACAAGACAGCAGCAGTCACACTCATTAGATAGAGGCAATCACAAGACAGCAGCAGTCACACTCATTAGAGAGAGGCAATCACAAGAGAGCAGTAGTCATACTCAGAGAGGCAATCACAAGACCGTAGCAGTTACACTCATTAGAAAGGCAATCACAAGACAGCAGCAGTCACACTTATTAGAGAGGCAATTCAATCACAAGACAGCAGCAGTAACACTCATTAGGGTGAGGCAATCACAAGACAGCAGAAGTCACACTCATAGAGAGTGGCAACCTTAAGACAGCAGCAGTCACACTCATTAGAAAGGCAATCATAAAAGCAGCAGTCACACTCATTGGAGAGAGGCAATCACAAGACAGGAGTAGTCACACTCATTAATGAAGCAATCACACGACAGCAGCAGTCACACTCATTAGAGAGGCAATCACAAGACAGCAGAAGTCACACTCATTAGATAGGCAATCACAAGACAGGAGCAGTCATACTCAGAGAGGAAATCACAAGAAAGCAGCAGTCACACTCATTAGAGAGATACAATCACAAGACAGCAGCAGTCACACTCATTACAGAGAGGCAATCACAAAACAGCAGCAGTCATACTCATTAGAGAGGCAATCACAATACAGCAGCAATCACACTCATTAGAGAGAGGCAATCACAAGAGAGCAGTAGTCATACTCAGGGAGGCAATCACAAGACCGTAGCAATTACACTCATTAGAAAGGCAATCACAAGACAGCAGCAGTCACATTCATTAGAGAGAGGCAATCACAAGACAGCAGCAGTCACAATCATTAGAGAGAGGCAATCACAAGAGAGCAGTAGTCATACTCAGAGAGACAATCACAAGACCGTAGCAGTTACACTCATTAGAAAGGCAATCACAAGACAGCAGCAGTCACACTCATTAGAGAGGCAATCACAAGACAGCAGCAGTCACATTCATTAGAGAGAGGCAATCACAAGACAGCAGCAGTCACACTCATTACAGAGAGGCAATCACAAGACAGGAGCAGTCACACTCATTAGTGAGGCAATCACACGACAGCAGCAGTAACACTTATTAGAGAGGTAATCACAAGACAGCAGCAGTCACAGTCATCAGATAGGCAATCACAAGAAAGCAGCAGTCATACTCTTTAGAGAGGCAATCACAAGACAGCAGAAGTCACACTCATTAAAGAGAGGCAATCTGAAGACATCAGCAGTCAAACTTATTAGAGAAGCAATTACAAGACAGCAGCAGTCACACTCATTAGAGAGTTGCAATCACAAGACAGCAGCAGTCACACTCATTAGAGTGGCAATCACAAGACAGCAGCAGTCACACTCATTAGAGAGAGGCAATCACAAGAGATAAGCATTACACTCATTAGAGAGAGGCAATCACAAGACACCAGCAGTCACACTCATTACAGAGAGGCAATCCCAAAAAAGCAGCAGTCACACTCATTAGAGAGGCAATCACAAGACACCAGCAGTCACACTCATTAGAGAGAGGTAATCACAAGACAGCAGCACTCATTAGAGAGAGACAATCACAAGACAGCAGCAGTCACACTCATTAGAGAGAGGTAATCACAAGACAGCAGCAGTCAAACTCATTAGAGAGAGGCAATCACAAGACACCAGCAGTCACACTCATTACAGAGAGGCAATCACAAGACACCAGCAGTCACACTCATTGGAGAGAGGCAATCACAAGGCAGCAGCAGTCACACTTATTAGAGAGAGGTAATCAAAAGACAGCAGCAGTCACACTCATTAGAGAGAGGCAATCACAAGACACCAGCAGTCAAACTCATTACAGAAAGGCAATCACAAGACAGCAGCAGTCACACTCATTAGAGAGAGGCAATCACAAGAAAGCAATAGTCACACTCATTACAGAGAGGCAGTAACAAGATACCAGCAGTCACACTCATTACAGAGAGGCAATCACAAGACACCAGCAGTCACACTCCTTACAGAGAGGCAATCACAAGACACCAGCAGTCACACTCCTTACAGAGAGGCAATCACAAGACAGCAGCAGTCACACTCATTAGAGAGAGGCAATCACAAGACAGCAATAGTCACATTTATTAGAGAGTCAATCACAAGACAGCAGCAGTCACATTCAGACAGCTAGTTGGAAGTCTAGTTGCATTCAAAGAGCAACAGTCACACTCAGTAGACAGAAGTAGTCACTTAATAAAGGGTAGCAGTCTCACTCAGTTTTTAGCTCTGTAACACACTTGGCATACTTAAAAATGTATTTATGTTTTCCATCGAAATGTGGAAACCCCAAATACCCATCAATGTGAATTATTTAGGTAAAATGCAGTAAATTACAAAGGAGAATATAAAGATCGTTTTGTACTACGTAAGTTAGATAAATATTTCTGTGATTCAGATTATCCTCGATAAAAGCACACTAACTGCATTACAGTCTCACTCTTACTAATAGCTGAAGAGTCTCACTCACTATATGCCAGTCTCATTAACTGCAGGACATGTTCAACTAGCTGAAGATCAGTGTCACTAACTGTAGGAGAATCTTACTTATTATAGGGCAGTCTCACTCACTGTAGAGCAGTCTTACTAACTACACAACAGTACTACTCACAGTCTCACTATACAATTTCACATGCTGTAGAGCAGTCTCATCAATTATAGGATGCACTCACATGCTGTAGAGCAGTCTCATTAACTACAGGACAATCTCACATGCTGTAGAGCAGTCTCATTATTTAAAGGACAATCTCACATTCTGTAGAGCAGTCTCATTAACTACACAACAGTACTACTCATAGTCTCACTAACTACAGGACAATGTCACATTCTGTATAGCAGTCTCACTAACTACAGGACAATCTCACATGCTGTAGAGCAATATCATTAACTAAAGGACAATCTCATATTCTGTAGAGCAGTCTCATTAACTACAAAACAGTACTACTCAGTCTCACTAACTACAGGACAATCTCACATTCTGTAGAGTAGGATGAGCTCACATGCTGTAGAGCAGTCTCATTAACTATAGGATAAGCTCACATGCTGTAGAGCAGTCTCATTAACTATAGGATAAGCTCACATGCTGTAGAGCAGTCTCATTAACTATAGGATAAGCTCACATGCTGTAGAGCAGTCTTATTAACTATAGGATAAGCTCACATGCTGAAGAGTAGTCTCATTAGCTATAGTATGAGCTCTCATGCTGTAGAGTAGTCTCATTAGCTATAGGATGAGCTATCATGCTGTAGAGCAGTCTCATTAGCTATAGGAGGAACTCACATGATGTAGAGCAGTCTTATTAGCTATAGGATGAGCTCACATGATGTAGAGCAGTCATATTAACTATAGGATGAACTCACATGATGTAGAGCAGTCTCATTAACTATAGGATGAACTCACATGATGTAGAGAAGTCACATTAACTAAAGGAAGAGCTCACATGCTGTAGAGCAGTCTCATTAACTATAGGATGAGCTCACATGCTATAGAGCAGTCTCATTAACTATAGGATGAGCTCACATGCTGTAGAGCAGTCTCATTAACTATAGGATGAGCTCACATGCTGTAGAGCAGTCTCATTAACTAAAGGACAGTATTATTTGCTGTGCATTTTCTTTTCTGCAATACTATTCTCTTTACAACGTTCTCACCTTATACACTTCCCCGTAACTCCCACTGCCCAGTCGGAGAATCAACTCGAAGTCATCCTGAGGGTCCCTTTTAGAGATGTCCAGCGCCTCCATCCCAGCACAGCCTAGGTGTGACAAGTGAGTGTGAGTGATGGGGTGAATGTTGCATGTGAATGTGTGCTGAGGGTGTGACAAGTGAGTGTGAGTGATGGGGTGAATGTTGCATGTGAATGTGTGCTGAGGGTGTGACAAGTGAGTGTGAGTGATGGGGTGAATGTTGCATGTGAATGTGTGCTGAGGGTGTGAGTTCTTTCCAGTTGTGCTTGATATGGCTGAATATAACTAAGTGTGTGTAAGAGAGTGTATTTGCACTAGTGTGTGTGTGTGCACTAGTGTAGCGTGGTGTATAAGTGTTTGCTTGCGTGAATATGCACAATGCCCTGTGCACCCTAATTCTGATCAGATCATACCTGTGCCTAATATCAATCTCACAGCTACTTGCACACTAAAACCACCACAGTCAGTACTGCAGTTCCTTCCTGAGCTCTTCCTGTACACAGCTCAGTCGCTACACCTCCAATATGCCCTGCAGCTATCTATACTATTCCTGTACACAGCTCAGTCACTACACTTCTAACATACCCTGCAACTATCTATACTATCCCCCAACACAGCTCAGTCCCTACTCTAACATACTCTGCAGCTATCTATTCTATCCCCCAACACAGCTCAGTCACTACACCTCTAACATACCCTGCAGCTATCTATTCTATCCCCCAACACAGCTCATTGACTACACCTCCAACATACCCTGCAGCTATCTATACAATTCCTGTACACAGCTCAGTCACTATACCTCCAACATACCCTGCGCAGCTATCTATACTATTCCCCAACACAACTCAATCACTTCACCTCCAGCATACCCAGCAGCTATCTATACTATTTCAGAACACAGTTCAGTTACTACACCTCCAACCTACCTAGCAGCTATCTATACTATCCCCCAACACAGCTCAGTCACTACACCTTCAACATACCCTGCAGCTATCAATACTATTCCTCTACACAGCTCAGTCACTACACCTCCAACATACCCTGCAGCTATATATACTATCCCCCAACACAGCTCAGTCCCTACACCTCTAACATACCCTGCAGCTATCTATACTATCCCTCAACACAGCTCAGTCACTACACCTCCAACATACCTTTCAGCTTTCTATACTATCCCCCAACACAGCTCAGTCACTACACCTCTAACATACCCTGCAGCTGTATATACTATCCCCCAACACAGCTCAGTCACTACACCTACAACATACCCTGCAGCTATCTATACAATTCCTGTACACAGTTCAGTCCCTACACCTCCAACATACCCTGCAGCTATATATACACTATCTCCCAACACAGCTCAGTCACTACACCTCCAACATACCCTGCAGCTGTATACACTATCTCCCAACACAGCACAGTCACTGCACCTCCAACATACCCTTGCAGCTATCTATACTATCCCCCAACACAGCGCAGTCACTACACCTCCAACATACCCTGCAGCTATCTATACTATCCCCAACACAGCTCAGTCACTACACCTCCAACATACCCTGCAGTTATCTATACTATCCCCCAACACAGCTCAGTCACTACACCTCCAACATACCCTGCAGTTATCTATACTATCCCACAACACAGCTCAGTCACTTCACCTCCAACATACCCTGCAGCTATCTATACTATTTCAGAACACAGCTCAGTCACTACACCTCCAACATACCCTGCAGCTATCTATACTATCCCCCAACACAGCTCAGTTACTACACCTCAAACATACCCTGCAACTATCTATACTATTCCTGTACACAGCTCAGTCACTACACCTCTAACATACCCTGCAGCTATCTATACTATCCCCCAACACAGCTCAGTCACTACTCCTCCAACATACCCTGCAGCTATCTATACTATCCCCCAACACAGCTCAGTCACTACACCTCCAACATACCCTGCAGCTATATATTCTATTCCTGTACACAGTTCAGTCCCTACACCTCCAACATACCCTGCAGCTACCTATGCTATCCCCCAACACAGCTCAGTCACTACACCTCCAACATACCCTGCAGCTACCTATACTATTTCAGAACACAGCTCAGTCACTACACCTCCAACATACCCTGCAGCTATCTATACTATCCCCCAACACAGCTCAGTCACTACACCTACAACATACCCTTCAGCTATCAATACTATTCCTCTACACAGCTCAGTTACTACACCTCCAACATACCCTGCAGCTATATATACTATTCCCCAACACAGCTCAGTCCCTACACCTCTAACATACCCTGCAGCTAACTATACTATCCCCCAACACAGCTCAGTCACTACACCTCCAACATACCCTGCAGCTATCTATACTATCCCCCAACACAGCTTAGTCACTACACCTCCAACATACCCTGCAGCTATCTATACTATCCCCCAACACAGCTCAGTCACTACATCTCCAACATACCCTGTAGCTATCTATACATTTCTTGTACACAGCTCAGTCACTACACCTCTAACATACCCTGCAGCTATCTATGCTATCCCCCAACACAGCTCATTCACTACACCTCCAACATACCCTGCAGCTATCTATACTATCCCCCAACACATCTCAGTCACTACACCTCTAACATACCCTGCAGCTATATATACTATCCCCCAACACAGCTTAGTCACTACACCTCCAATATACCCTGCAGCTATCTATACCATTCCCGAACACAACTCAATCACTACACCTCCAGCATACCCTTCAGCTATCTATACTATTCCTGTAAACAGCTCAGTCACTGCACCACCAACCTGACCAGCATCTAGCTATACTATTACTGTACACAGCTCAGTCACTATACCTCCAACATTTCCTGCAGCTATCTATACAATTCCTGTACACAGATTAGTCAATGCACCTCTAACATGCCCTGTAGCTGTCAATTTTATTCCTATACACAGCTCAGTCACTACACCACCAACCTGCCTTGCATCTATCTATACTATTCCTGTACACAGCTCAGTCACTACACCTCCAACATGCCCTGCAGCTATATATTCTATTCCTGTACACAGCTCAGTCACTACATCTCCAACATACCCTGCAGCTATCAATACTATTCCCCAACACAGCTCAGTCACTACACCTCCAACATACCCTGTAGCTATCTATACTATCCCCCAACACAGCTTAGTCACTACACCTCTAACATACCCTGCAGCTATCAATACTATTCCTGTGCTCAGCTTTCTTACTTCACCTCTTAGCTCTAACATGCCCTGCAGCTATCTGTGCTATTCCTCAACACAGCTCAGTCACTACACCTCCTACACACACTGCTGCTATCTATACTATTCTCCAACACAGCAAAGTCACTACACCTCCTACACGCACTGCTGCTATCAATACTATTCTCCAACACAGTTAAGTCACTACACCTCCAACCTGCGCTGCAGTCCTTTATACTATTTCTCAACACACCTCAGTCACTACACCTCCAACCTGACCTGCAGGACTCTGCTATTCCCTCACACATTTCAGTCTTCAGTCACTACACCTCCAACCTGCCCTACAGGACTCTCTGCTATTCCTTCACACATTTCAGTCTTCAGTCACTACATCTCCAACCTGCCCTGCAGGACTCTCTGCTATTCCTTCACACATGTCAATAACTACATCTCCTACCTGCCCTGAAGCTATCTCTGCTTTTCCCCACTTACTACACCACCAGCGCGCCCTGCAGCCCTCTCTGTATTTCCTCACACAGCTCAATCCCTACACCTCCAACCTGCTCTGCACCCTTCTCTACTATTCCAACACACATCTCAGTCACTACACCGCCAACCTGCTCTGCTCCCTTCTCTCTACTATTCCAATACACACAGTTACTACACCTCCACCCCGTCCTGCAGCCCTCTCTGCTATTCCCCAACACAGCCTAGTCACTACACCTCCAACCTGCACTGCATCCTTCACTATTATTTCCCCACACAACTCAGTCACTATACCTCCAACCCTCTCTGCTATTCCCTATCACAGCTCAGTCACTACACCTCCAATATGCCCTGTATCTCTCTGCTATTCACAAACACAGTCCAGTAACTACACCTCCAACCTGCCCTGCAGTCCTCACTACGATTCCCAAACACAGCTGAGTCACTAAGCCTCCAACCTGCTCTGCACACCCTCTGCTATTCCCTCATACGTCAGTCAATATTCCTCCAACCTTCCTTTGAGCCCTCTCTGCTGTTTGCCCACAAATCTCAGTCACTACTCCACCAACCTGTCCTGCATAACTCTCTGCTATATTCCTGCACTCACTGCTGACTTTGACTCCCTGACTAAAACATTATACACGACTGACTTACTAGTTTCATTTCTACATTTTGCAAACTCTGCAGTTTCCCCTCACCCAGATACACTCTGGAGCTTTATTACCAAAAAAATGCACCACAAAGAGAAATAATAATACTAAACTTTATTGAATAATAAAAAAATCAGTCACAGCACCATACATAAGCACACACTCACTAGTTAAAAATGGCTATAAATCAGGATAATGATATGCAGTTAAATATTGCATATCGTTCACCAAAAGTAGATATTATATAGTAGTAATATTATGTGTACCACCGTGGACTTACTTATGAGAGGGCACTGATTGGCTAAAATGCAAGAACTGAAATAAGGGGGCAGTCCGTAGAGGCTTAGATGCAAGGTAATCAATGAGGTAAAAAGTATATTAATATAACCGTGTTTGTTATGCAAAATTGAGTAATGGGTAATAAAGGGATTATGTGTCTTTTTAACCCCTTGAGTGCTAACGACGGCTCTGAACCGTTGCAGAGTTTCCCACTCTGGTGCTAATGACAGCTCAGAGCCTTCACTAGCACTCTCCCACCTTGAGGGAGATCTGGGGGCTCCCACCCGCTCCTACCCCAGCAATCGTGCCTGCATAGTGACATGTATCGTCGGCGCTTCACATTATGCGCGGTGAAGTCACGCGCAACTTTATTTATACTTAACAATGTTAACTATAGGAGTAAGGGGCATGCTGCTTAGAAGCCTGTATCTCAGGCATCTAAGCAGCTACAGACCCCCAAGACCCACACAAGTGAGCGGGGAGCATGGGGGCGCTTCAGATTATGGTGCTTACATCTTAGATTTTTTTTATTTTTCGTAATTTTAGACTTTTTTGTAATGTAATTTTTTATTTTTTTTCGTAGTGTTAAGATTTTTTAATTTTGCAATTTAGGTTTTTTATTTTTGGTATATTTTATTTTTTTTATATATAGTTTAATTTAGGTAGTTGCAATGTGGGTGTTTGGTGGTTTAGGGGTTAATAGGTTTAGTTAAGTATTTGCGATATGGGTGTTTGGCGGTTTAGGGGTTAATAGGTTTAGATTAGTATTTGCGATGCGGGCGGGTAGCGGATTAGGGGTTAATAGTTTTATTTAGGTGTTAGCGATGTGGGGGGTCAGTGGTTTAGGGGTTAATAGGTTTATTTAGTATTGGCAATGTGGGTGGTCAGCGGATTAGGGGTTAATAGGATTATTAAAGTATTTGCGATGCGAGGGTTGGCGGTTTAGGGGTTAATAGGTAGTTTATGGGTGTTAGTGTACTTTGTAACATTTTTGTTTCGCAAAATCCCTAACTACTGGTCTTTGATAGTGGAATGAATCGCAGTGGTTTAAGCTATAAAGCTAGCGGACTACAAAGTGAACAAAGCAAATAAGATAATAGATGTACACTGGAAAGTTGTTTAAAATTGCATGATGTACTGAGACGGGTGGTGGGGTAAGTGGGAAAGTTGGTCATGGGTGTTTTTTGGGCAGGGTTTGTGGGCTGTGGGAGTAGTTGCAAGAGCTGTGGTCAGGCTTGGGGCAGTCTCTGGTTTTACTCCATGGCATTTAGTGGTAGGACTGGAACCTGGAGGTCTTTCTTCAATATCCGTAGGTCTTTAAAGGGACACTAAACGGGGGAAGGAGCGAGCGGCCGACCAAGATGGCCTCAACACACTGAGGCTCCTTAGATAAGCTGGCACTGCTTTTACTTATAGGGACATGTACCCAAATGTTTAAACACTTGAAAGTGATGCAGCATAGCTGTAAAAAGCTGACTAGAAAATATCACCTGAACATCTCTACGTAAATAAGAAAGTTATTTTACCTCAAAATGTCCTAAGTATTCACAACCCCATTGCAAAAGACTTTAAGCAGCAAATTAGTATGTCTGTCCCGGGACCAGCAAGGGAGTGAGCCTCATGCACACTCATGTTATTTCCCTATTCAGTTTAAGGAAGTTTACTATGAAATCTCATGAGATCACAGTAAAAGAGTTCATTGGTTGCAGCTAATTTCTTCATTTTTTTATACCTGCAGCTAGGGTTGCCACCTCAGCCATGTTTTCCTGGACACTTATGAGTTACACATGCTGCAGGGTGTGCAGGGAGGAACATGTATTGTGTTTCTGGACAGCACTACTTATATTTCTCCCTGCACACCCTGCAGCATGTGTAACTTGTAAGTGTTCTGTATTTTAAGGGATGGGTGGCAACCCTACCTGCAGCTGGACAGCAGCTGAAGTATAACTTTTTACACAGGACTTACTCAGGAGAGCTGAGGAAATTGTGAGGTAAAATATCTTCCTTTTTTTACATAGAGATGCTCAGGTGATATTTTTCTGTCAGCTTGTTACAGTTATACTGCATCAGTTTCAAGTGATTTAGCATATGAGTATTATGTTCCTTTAAGTAGCCGCCAAGGAACAAGGACGTGGTACACTGCCCAGTGTCGGGAGCGGGTTTTTCCGGACCTAGGTGCACCTGCACAAGAAGAAAGAGCTCAAGGCCTACGCTGCAAGTGCGCAACGCGCCACCATCACCCACACCCACCCGCATCTACTAGAGCGCACCAAACGCGATGTCTAGACAGCTGTGAGAAAGCTATCGCAATCACTGAACACCACTGAAGTGTGAGGGAGCGCTGAGAGAGAGGCCTTCTTACCTCCCAGGCATCAGGCAGCACATAAGCCACGCGGCTAATACCGCGATCATAACAGTCAACTCCATTACTATATCATAAGACTGAGTAAATAAACACCTCGCCGCTTACATAGGGGCCTGATCCTGATCATTTCTCCCATTAAAAGAATAACATAAATATTGCATTAAACAGCTGGCACATCACCTATAATCTATTTGGATACTAACTCAGTATTTAGAACTATTTGAACCACGAAAACCAGGCTATCAAGTAAACATTGAAAAATGACTTTTACTAACACAACCTTACCAGCTTGAACCTGCAGCATACAGCTTTCATTCTTTCCCTCATCTCACCATACAGCCTACTTCTTTATTTACTACAGTGGCCTTATTACTAACTGCATAAAATGTCTCCGAAAAAATCTACGAAAAATGACAAGCCCCAAAAGCAAACACATAATGGGCAGAATGCAGTTAATACATTCTTTAAACACACAGATAAAAACAAAAATAAACAAAATTAAGACACATTGCAATCATCTGATGATGACACACCCTGTGACATGGAGGAATGCTCTAGATGCTCATCCCCATCCTCTCCTGAACATACAACCGAACAACCCATCACTTATAAAGCAATGGAAACACTCACTGAACAAGTGAAGGCTTGCATAAAAGAGGAATGTGCAGATCTTAAAAAGGAAATAAATGATTTGGGGAATAGAGTAGAGTCACTGGAAGAGCATGAAGGTCTTATCTCCCAAGATATCGCAGACCTAGTTTCAATAGTAACTCAGCAGAATCAGCACATAACTGGCCTAGAGGATAAAATAGATGACCTGGAGAATAACCTCAGGTTCAGAGGCATACCTGAGTTAGTACTAAGTCCCAAAATCTAGAATTACCTACTAGATTTATTTATGGAACTGACTAAAGATAGTGACACCACTATCCCTGATATTACTCTAGACAGAGTGCATCGTTCTCTACGCCCTAAACCAGTGGACACTCAACCACCAAGGGAACTGTGCGCTTTCAAAAATTCCAGCACAGAGAGCTGATATACACATATGCTACAAAACAACAAGTTATCTCCTTGCAAGGAAGCCGCATACAAATCTTTCAGGACTTATCTACAAGAACACTTCAAAAACCAAGAGACTTCTCCACCCTGACTTTACATCTACGCACACTGAAAATACCTTATAGATGGGGCTTTCCGACTTCAGTCTTAGCTATAAAAAATGGGAAGAAAATTGAATGCGATTCTACATCCAACATTGCCCAATTCTGTAAAATGATGAACATTCCACCTCCGGAAAGCACTAAACCCTTCACTACCAACAAGCAAACATCACAAGAACAAAGACGAGCATGGACTGAACTTTCCTCTAGGGAGAATATAAGACGTCAGACTTATCTAGCTGATCAGGCAAAAGAGCCGACATGAGGTTTGACAATAGATATGTGAAATTAACCTCTCTTTATTGGATAAACACATAACTAAATTGTGTGCTAGAGAGATCACTTGTTCTCTTTTTCTCTTTGTAGGATTAACTGGTTTCAAATAACGTTCTAAGTAATATTATTATATCTTATTTTAAACCTAAAGAAAGTAATTTGTTAAAATTCTGTCATCGCATAAGTTTGTGTGCTAAATGGCTACATAGTAACCCATCTAACTTTATTAGCATGGAAGCTGTTACCAAGTTATATGTGACATTACCCCCTCTTTATGGGATTAGCACATAACTAAATGGTGTCTTAGAGAGATCACGTATTCTCCTTTTCTCTTTGCAGAATTAATCTGTTTTAAATAACGTTTTAAGTAGTATTATTATGTCTTACTCTGTGGGGCCTATTTATCAATCCGTCAACCGCAGATACGCTGGAATTCCACAGCGTAATTGTGGCGAGCCTGATTCGCCTTATTTATCAAAGGCTACAGACCGGCAAAAGTAGAATTTTGTGACGTAACATACGATCCGCCGGTCTCAGTCCTACACAGATCGATGCTTACGTCACTACAGATGTTCCGAATGCAAATTCGGCACTATCTGACTACTTTTGCTACTTATCAAATAACTACCAGGTACGCTCGGCACTATTCCGGCCCAGCATACCTGGTTTTCAATCTGCCGCCCTGGAGGCGGCGGATGCCATAGGAATCAATGGGAGTCTGAAAGCAGCAAAGCTTATGTTCGCTGCTGCCCGATATCCCATTGATTCCTATGGGAGAATAAAAGTTATGTTTACACCTAACACTACCTAAATTTATTAACCCCTAATCTGTCACCCCCAACGTCGCCGCCACTATATTAAAGTTATTAACCCCTAAACCTAAGTCTAACCCTAACACCCCCTAACTTAAATATTATTTAAATAAATCTAAATAAAATTACTATTATGAACTAAATTATTCCAATTTAAAACTAAATACTTACCTGTAAAATAAACCCTAAGCTAGCTACAATATAACTAATAGTTACATTGTATCTAGCTTAGGGTTTATTTTTATTTCACAGGCAAGTTTGTATTTATTTTAATGGGGATAATATTTAGGTTACGGGGTGTTAGGGTTAGACTTAGGTTTAGGGGTTAATACATTTAGAATAGTGGCGGCGACGTTGGGGGCGGCAGATTAGGGGTTAATAAATGCAATGTAGGTGGCGGCGGTGTAGGGGCGGCAGATTAGGGGTTAATAACATCATGTAGGTGGTGGTGGGCTCCCGGAGTGGCGGTTTAGGGGTTAATAAGTTTATTTTGTTGCGGCGGGGTCCAGGAGCGGCAGTTTAGGGGTAAAACAGTATAGTATAGTGGCGGTGTTTAGTGACAGTATACCAATAAAGCTAGGAAAAAGCCGAAGAGCAGCGAGATCGATGACTGTTAGTTAACAACAGTCCGCTGCTCATCGCCCCGTACTTGGTGTGCGGCTTTTTGACAGCTTTTTTGGTAACGTTGGAGAGCGTATTCAGGTCAGCGGCAGCGATGTTAGGCGATCTTAGGCGAGCGTATTGGTGCCGTCGAATGCAATTAAGTTGACAGCTTAATAAATAGAGGCCTGTGCCTATAAAAAGGCATTTGTTGAAACTCAGTTATTAAATAAGTTCTTGTTCCAAACGGTTACTTAACTCATCTAAATTTATTAGCAATGAAGCTCACATGGGTGTTCTCATGACCAGTTTGACTCATAGCTCCCCAACTCCCAACACCAACAAACAACTGCTTTGGTACCACTATAGCAGCCTCTAAAACTTGTGTTATACACACCCCTTCCCTCTTACCACTTTTGACCTAACACCCCTTACGCTCTTCTCTCCCTTGCCCCATCCCAGGACCCAGACATATATCCTATATTGGACAACAAACAAAACAAAACATTGTACCTCTTACATATATCTAGAACAAATGTTATACTCTCAGGACGGACCTATTACCATAGCTAGTCAAAATGTTAAAGGGTTCCTATCAGCTGAGAAACAATCCATAGCCTATCATGATTTTATAAAAAAGGGATTGACATAATTATGATACAAGAGACCCTCATTAGGGAAAAGAATGAACTGAGACTTTCCACTAGATATTACGACCAACATTTCCTTAGCTCAGGACTACATAAAAAAATGGAGTTTGATCTCCAAACGGAACACCCCATTTTAATTATTGCAAAAACACAGTCACAAAGAGGGCAGGATTCTAATACTGGTAGGCCTCTACTACGGGACCCCAGTCACAATAGCCAACATTTACGCACCAAATAAACCAACCCCCTCCTTTTTCCGATCAGCCATCAATGCTCTTTTAGATATCTCCAAAGGCCAAATTATTGTGGGAGGAGACTTCAACTTCCCGATGAATCCCGCATTAGATACCTCCACAGGGAAGTCCTATAGTCACACTAATCAAATAAAAACTCAACTGTTCACTCCTACAATCACTAACCTTATTTGACTCATGGAGGACTGCATACTTCGAAAAGGGACTACAGTTTCATTTCCCACCCCCAACATTCTTACTCCAGGTTAGATTATATCCTGTGTGATCAGTCACTACTAACAAATCTAATCCACTTGAAAATATCGCACACATCAAGGTCTGATCACAACATGGTCATCACTATCTTTAAATTGTCATCCAAGCCCAGAAACTGAACAAATTGGAGGCTCAATGACACTATTCTCATGGACCAAAACACTTTAGATGAACTTCCAAAATACACAAAAGAATACTTTCAGATTAATAATCCCAAGGACACCTCCCTTACAAACAATTAGGAAGCATATAAATGCTACATACGGGGGATACTGATAAAACAACAGCGCAAACAAAGATCATCGCAGTTCACATCCCTAACCCATGATCTTTCAACCCATGAACAAATACACAAAAAGGACCCACACTCAAAACTAGCTAATTTGACAACTGCTAGAGAGAACTTGAATAAAAAAATTGATAATCTTGACTCCACAAACAAAGAGGATAAACACAAGCTCAAAGATGCATACTTAGCATCACTTGACATTCCCTCTCTGTAGGAAGAGGACAAACACACTATAGACTCCCCAAAAACACTGCAAGAAATAACCACCACAATACAATTATTACCAGCTGGCAAGTCCACAGGACCTGAGGGACACAGCTAAATTCGATCAGTTACTTCAAACCCAGTTAAGCCCACACTTGCTCGCCTTATTTCAGTCAATTGACCAAGGCAGTACCTTTTCCCAATCTCTATTAGAGGCCCAAATCACAGTCATCCCAAAGCCCGACAAACTAACAGGCCAAGTAGGCAATTACAGACCAATATCCCTTATAAACATAGATATTAAAATATATGCCAAGATACAAGCATCCCAACCAAATTCAGTCCTGCCAAAACTGATACACCCAGACCAAGGGGGATTTGTTAAAAGCCGTGAGGCCAAGGACAATACTATAAGAGTACTGCATGCCCTCCAAACAGCTTCAGATTGTCAAAGTCCTTTAACTCTTCTCTCCACAGACGTGGAGGCTTTCGACAGTGTGGACTGGCAATTTATGTGGTCGACCCTGTCAAAATTCGGCCTATCCAACACCATCATCTCTAGAATCAATAATTCCGTCTCACCTTCTTTCCCTATCGCTAATGGCACTCGCCAAGGGTGCCCTCTATCCCCGTTGCTTTTCGCCCTCTACAGTGGAAATCTTAGCCGTACAAATCCAGCTATTCAAGGCATAACATATGAAAATATTACTCCAAAATGACTTCTTACTGTAGATGACATCATCTTCACACTACAATCTCCATCTTCCTCACTGCCAGTACTAGTACAAACTCTTGAGGACTACACACTAGTCTCCAACTTCTCTATAAACATAGGAAAATCTGGTCTCATGCCTATTAACGCAACAGCTCAGGACTTAGACTATATAACCTGTAACTCTAAGTTTACTATAACTAATAAGCTTAGATATTTGGGACTGACTATACCAGAAAACACACATCTATTCCATGACAACTACACTCAGCTCCAAGCTAAGTCAAATAAATTACTGGAAACATGGCACAAACAAGGTCACTTATCATGAATGGGCCGCATAAATACTGTCAAAATGATGATTATCCCTAAATACTTATACGTTTTTCAGACATTACCCATAGCAATACCCCAAAGCTTCCTATCTGCCCAACAAAAAATGATAGAATCCTTCATCTGGTCTTATAAAAAGCCCGGAATTGCTAGACAAACCTTATACCTAAGCAAAGAAGATGGAGGCCCCAACATCCCCAATTTAACAAACTATTATAGAGCAGTACATCTGACTAGAGTATTGGCCTGGAATCAGGGCCGCCATCAGGGGGTGACAGGGGTGACTCCTGTCAGTGGCCCAATGAGCCAGGGGGGCCCCATGAGGCAAGAACTAAAAAAAAAAAAAAAAAAATTTTAATTTTTTTTTTAATTTTTGCAGCCACCAGTGGGTACTACAGCAGAGTGCTAATTGATCATGGGAAATGTTATTACAAGTAGTAAAGTATTAGCATTTGAGAGGATTTCTTAGTGTGCACTAAACCACTATGCTCAGTGTGAGACAGACTTGGCACTTTGTACAGTGTGTGCCTGAGTCAGACGGCAGATCACTTTCATTTGAAGAGGAGGTGGACTTACTTAGCAAATGTTTTTTTATTTCTTTGTGCAATTTTGGATTGTAACTTCAGTGTGGTAGTAGTTGTATGGTGGGGCCAGGGGTCCATAAAAACATTTTTTTTAGCAGCAGTGTATTTATGATTATTTGACAATGCTGTAGAAATTCTATATTTAAAAGCATGCAGAAATGTTTCCTCCTCAATACACAAATGGTAGATGCCCTTTTGGCAGATATGCATTATATATATATATATATATATATATATATATATATATATATATATATATATATATATATATATATATATATATATTACATTCCAGTTTACTGCCCCTTTATGCAAGGACTTTCCAGATGCAAGGAGGCATTTTATCTAAGATTTTTACATCTGCATAAAATTTTATACTCTCAGACTAAGATTGCTCAGTGTTTGAAATGAGACAGGTTAACTTAAAACTGTTCAGTTTACACTACAGCTGACTTAGTTTTGAAATACATACCAACAAGCCTAAATCCTGCATTTAACCAGATCTAATGGTATAAGTACCACAGCTTATGGTCCCACCAAGACCATATAGAGTACAGCATTTTCAAAATCTATAAGTACAGCTGACAGTTGGGAAAATTTGTACACTATATTTGAAGTGGTGCTCTTGGTTGGGGAAAATGGGAAAAAAAAAAAACCAAACATATGTCAACCTTTTAAAGGTACTTTTCTTCATCTAGCCATCTACCCAGCTCATTAATGTACAATTTTGAATTCACAGAATTATTTTTGTTTGCACATTTACAAATATGATTCTTTAAAAAGTGATCTCTTAATTTCTGCATTTTTTTATCATGCATGTCACACACTGTTGATTTAGGGGATGCAAGGTGCATAAATGTTTCCTCCTGTGAGTGTTTCTGTGGGTGTATGTGTTTATGTCTTTGTGCTTTGGTTTGTGTCTCTATGTGTATGTATTTTTTATCTGTGGGTCTCTCTGTGAGGGTGGGTGTGTATGTCTTTGTGCATTTTCTGTGGATGTCTGTGAGGGTGTGTGCATATGTCTTTGAGCTTTTTCTATGGGTGTTTGTGTGTATGTATGTATGTATGTCTGTGTTTTCTGTGGATGTCTCAGTGAGGGTGTGTGTATGTATGTCTTTCTGTGTTTTTCATGTGGGTGTCTCTCTGTGTGTGTGTATATGTCTTTCTGTGTTTTCTGAGGCTGTCTCTGTCAGTGTTTCCTTGGGTGTATGTGCAAGTTTGAGTTTGTGTGTGTGTGTCCATTGTCTGTTCCTTTTTAGGATATTTTGACCTTACTACTAATTATTCACATCTTTCTACAGACTTTGAGACTAACAAGACCTTTCCGGAAGTAACCACTCCACCATTTAACCTTTAAATTATTGTTTAGGCAGTTCAGGGCCCTTCCTTTCAGCCACTGCATGCTGTTGTCATAATTTAGTTGTCATCTTCCTTTAGAAAAAGATAATCAGAACTCCATATTTTGTTTTCTAAATCTCCTTTTTTTACAAAACTGTAGTTTACCTCATTACTTGTCAGGTCAATGTAAACAAGTGCTAAGTGTCTGATTGGGTTTCTGTGTCTGAGTGTGTTTCTTTGCGTGTGTCTGCTATATGTGTGAGTGTGTGTGTGTTTCACTGTATGAGTGTGTCTGTGTGTGTATGTTACTACCTTTACAACATTTCCAAGTTTAAATAGACAATTAAGAATAAAGTGCATATACATTTTAGTCACTTGGTCAAAAATTGCACATGTCAAAGGAGGGGGGGGGCCCTGATCAATGGTTGAGTCAGGGGCCCCAAAATTTCTAGTGGCGGCCCTGCCTGGAATCATGCCTGTCCCTCTATGCTTTCGACTGAAATTGAAGCTACCATATCCAAATGCAACAGCATGAGAGACGTATGTTGGCTCCCTAAATCTGCTAGACCAGAGAATATCTCTGATAACAAATTTATTAAAGCCACCTTAGACGTTTGGGATACAGTAGAAGCACACTACAAAGAGTTCTCTACTCCAGTCTCACCTATGACTCCACTTCTAGGCAACCAAATCTTCTTTCAACAATGCACCTTTTCTCAAGAAAACCCATCCACAGAACATTGAAATCTCCCTATACACTTACTAACAGACACGACACATATTAAAGATTGCATAGTACTAAATGACACCCTAGGACCCCCGTTCCACAACTGGTACTCGTACCTCCAAATTCGCCATGCAATAATCACTAGTCCTCATAAACAAGATATCATAAGACCTCTCACACTATTGAAAATATCTGCACCAATCCCAACATACGAAAATCTCATCTCTCCATAATATATAAATTACTTAAGGGTTCCTTCCCAGATAAGAAACCCTCATACCTATCAAAATGGGAAACTGAATTCCAATGAGACATTAGTGATGCAAACTGGAAACGCAGTTTTAAAATGACCCAATCTTCCTCTATCTCCTTAACTGAACTCAATTATAAGACCATTGCATGCTGGTATCTTACACCCCAAATAATTCGATTTATCTTCCCAAACGCTACATCTAGCTACTGCAGAAGATGCGGAGAATTAGGAACTTTATCTCATATTTGGTGGTCCTGCCCAAAACTTAAGAATTATTGGGATCAGATAGAACACTGCATGAACCAAACCTTAAATACTGACCTCATCCTCAACCCTAACATTGTTCTTCTCAACCAAACACCACGAATAGGCTGCATTTATCGCACAAAACTATTTCACTTGATGATAACCTGTGCCAAAAGATTAATCCGCAGACTCTAGAAGTCATAACAACCACCTACCTTCCCGCAATGGGTCTCTGAAATGAATCATGTTATCACACCTGAGAAAATGCACTATTGTTATATTGGGAAACGTGACTTTATTTTCAACATAGTTTTTATATGGGAACGGAGGGTACAATCATAAAAGTCTATTCATAATACAAACATATCCCCTAGACACAGACACAATAGGCAAATCAAACTAGAATAGGGTGACATAATCTTATAAGATGAAGTACAGACAAATGTGCTCGAACATATATAATATTCCAGTAGGTATATGATATAGGATATCCCATTTTCCCCTCCTTCCCAAATATACCCTGTATTCTGAAAATATTGGTTGGATATACAGTACCTAACTTTAGATTGATGATATATATATCTTATGTAATTTTGTGCTTATTACTGTTGTAAATATTGCTCAACCTAATAAAAATTATTTAAAACTAAAGGGACACTAAACCCATTTTTTTTCTTTTATTATTCAGATAGAGCATGCAATTTTAAGCAAATATCTAATTTACTCCTATTATCAATTTTGCTTCGTTCTCTTGCTATCTTTATTTGAAAAGCAAGAATGTAAGCTTAGGAGCCGGCCCATTTTTGGTTAAGCACCTGGGTTGTGCTTGCTGATTGGTGGCTAAATGTAGCCACCAATCAGCAAGCGCTATCTGGGGTGCTGTACCAAAAATGGTCCGGCTCCTTAGCCTAGATTCCTGTTTTTTCAAATAAAGATAGCAAGAGAATGAAGAAAAATTGATAATAGGAGTAAATTAGATAGTTTCTTAAAATTGCATGCTCTATTGGAATCATGAAAGAAAAAAATTGTGTTTAGTGTCACTTTAAGGCTTCCTGGAATATTGGGATGAAACCCAATTTTACTAAGATTTTCCCACATCCAGAACAATTTTGAATCTATGGATAAACTGCCTGACGTTTAAATAGACCCTTAGTCGACCCTAGGTAATAATATTAATGTCTATAACTATGACCTAACAGCGCCAGTACCCTGTGGCTGTTGCCATCATGTGCAACGACCTGCTGAACGCCCCCCCCCCCCCCCATTTGTGTATCCTAACAAGCAGTTGTACTGCTGCCTTAGCTTGTGCACAAACAGTGGCGGTTCTCCAAATGCATGTGCAGCACCCCCATTCAGCTGTAAGGGCAGCACATTCTCTGCAAAGCAGGTCGATATATTACGCCTGATGAAACGGATATCAGTGACTGAGAAACGCGTTGCAAATAAACAAGAAAGTTATCTTTTTATAAAAAGATTTGAGACTTTTTTCCCCGAGTATTTTATTTTGGCGGACACATGATAACGATTTGTGTGAATATTATCTTTTTTCTCTTTTATTGCCCCGGCAAATCCCCTATCACGTGGTGGAGCTGTGAAATCCAGAGTACAGTCAGCTAAGGACTGTGAGTGCCAGGCGGCTTTATTTGCACCATTTCATCCCTGGTGCCAACATATTTGTGAGCTGACAATATTTGTGCAGTCACATTAAACTGTATAACGACAAAATTACACTATGTGGCGCCTCTTAATACTTCATGTTTTCTAGAATTTATGAAGTTGTGGAGACCGAGTGCAGCTGGGGAATGTGAGTGCAGTCTGTCTTATTATTTGGTGCCATTACACTTGTGAGTTGATACTATTCGTGTATCTACATTCATTTGTAACAATACAAGATTACGCTATGTGGCACCTCGCTCTTTCCCTGTTTTCCAGAATTAAAGGGACAGTCAAGTCCAAAAAAAACTTTCATGATTCAAATAGGGCAAGCCATTTTAAACAACTTTCCAATTTACTTTTATCACCAATTTTGCTTTGTTCTCTTGGTATTCTTAGTTGAAAGCTAAACCTAAGAGGTTCATATGCTAATTTTTTAGACCTTGAAGGCCGCCTCTAATCTAAATGCATTTTGATGGTTTTTCACCACTAGAGGGTGTTAGTTCATGTGTTTCATATAGATAACATTAAGCTCATGCATGTGAATTTACCGAGGAGTGAGCACTGATTGACTACACTGCATGTCTGTCAAAAGAACTGAGATAAGGGGGCAGTCTGCAGAGGCTTAGATACAAGATAATCACAGAGGTAAAAAGTGTATTAATATAACTGTGTTGTTTATGCAAAACTGGGGAATGGGTAATAAAGGGATTATCTATCTTTTTAAACAATAACAATTCTGGTGTTGACTGTCCCTTTAATGATTGTGGCCTTGACGATTAGAAGTGAAGCAGCCTAAGCGGACTCTTTACATTATTTGTCCTGACCATTTGTATTTCAGATTTGTATTTTGTGTGTGTTTTGGTGCCCCCTAAAATAATACCCTCTTTTTTGGGGGACTATTTGTGTGTACCATATATTATGATCATCACCTTTGTTAGCCCCCCCAAAAAAAAATATTCTAGAGTCGCCACTGTGTCCACTGCTTTTCAGTAAAACCTTAAAGGGACACGAAACCCCAAAAATTACTTTTATTATTCAGACAGAAGGAACATACAATTTGAAAAAACTTTCCAATTTACTTCAATTTTTTAATTTGCTTCCTTCTCTTGTTATCCTTTGCTGAAAGATTTATCTAGATAAGCTCAGGTTAGGTTCTAACTGCTGATTGGTGGCTGCACATAAATACTGATTGTCCTTGGCTCACCCATGTCTTCAGTAAGAAACCAGTAGTGCATTGCTGCTCCTTCTACCTAAATCATGAAAGAAAAAATGTGGGTTTCATGTCCCTTTAACTGCTACTTATCTGACCAGCAAAACTTACATAAACCTGACTTCTCCCCATACCATTAACTAGAATGGTTGCTGCAATCTCTCCACCACAATTAACCCTTACCTCTGTCATAAACTTTAATATGTGACCCATTCTTTACCTATAACAAATCGATCTCTCGCTAAAAGGGACATGGAGCACAAAATATTTCTTTCATGATTCAGATAGAGCATACAGTTTTAAACAATGTTCCAATTTATTTATTTGATCTAATTAGCATTGTTCTCTTTGTATCGTTTGTTATAAAGCATACCTAGGTAGGCTCAGGAGCTGGGAGCTAGCTGGTGGATGCGCATATATACCTCTTGTCATTGGCTTACCAATGTGCTCAACTAGATCCCAGTAGCGCATTGCTACTCCTTCAACAAAGGATACTAAGAGAATTAAGCAAAATTGATAATAGAAGTAAATTAAAGAGTTGTTTAAAATTGTATTCTCTATCTGAATCATAAAAGAAAAAAATTGTCTTTGATGCCCCTTTAAACCCTCTTAACTCTAGAGTAACCCACATGATCGTCTGTATTTGATTTCATCTACCTAAGACATTTTTCACAAACATTCATCATTAGTAAACCGCATCCCTAAATTTAGTCTTAAATGCACTTTCATGTCCCTTTAATTTGTATCATATAAACCACTGAGCTGGCAGGAGCATTTGAGTGCTGGTGCACGCACAGCATATGTGCATATGCTGCTCAAATAGTAATAACTTTGAACTGAAATACACTCAAGCACGTTAACATTTTCACAATGTCCCTTTAGTTGAAATAATTTTTATTGTCATACACATAGAAATTACAAGCCACAGTATCCCTTCATACATAACACATCTCCCCCCTTGACCTCTAACAAAGATCAGAAGTCCAACGTTCATTATTCTAATGTGGAGATGATTTCGAAAAGTCCATTGATTCGACAAAACCATCAAATGATAATACTTCAGTCCAGACTGTAAAGCCTGCAGTGTCGCTTGTCAATACAATACACTCGGGGATTGGAGATTAAGACAAAGGGAACATCAGAGAAAAAAGACATACAAGAACATTTCCTCCCCTTCTCCCCTCCCCACGCCCGCTTTCTATTTTGTGCATATTTTATTCCCATCCCTCTAACACCCCATCAACAAACAATAACTTTTCCTCAAAACTTCATCGAACTTGTCCGCCGCGTCACTCCTCCGCCGCCGAATCCAGGAGGGGGATCATCCCCAGTGTTTGGCACAATCCAAATCTCTAAACCAATGGACTACATATGTCGTTTTATGAACCTCCTCCCCCACCTACTTTCCCTGTTAGTGGGTTGGTCTCCTCTCGTTTCCTAAGTTATTAGTGGCCAGCCAAAATCCAGTAGTTCCATACCTTCAAAAATTGGTCCTGACTATTCTGTATGAAGGCTATCGTCTCTGACATTTTGTAAGTGACCTGGATCTTATCCCTAACCTCCCCCCATGAGGGTGCCCCAGTTTTCCAGTGTCTTGCTACACATATTCTGGTAGCCGTGCATAGAATGCGAATAAACGTGTTAGTAGCTGCGTTGAATGGTCTGATCCTATCATTTAATAGTGCTTGTGATGCAGATAGCGAGGTACTTTCTGAAAATATTTCCCTAAGTAATTTACGCCTAGATTTAGAGTTTTGCGGCCAAAGGGGTGCGTTAGCTACGCATGCTTTTTTTCCCCCGCACCTTTTAAATACCGCTGGTATTTAGAGTTCACAGAATGGCTTGGTTTTCAGTGCATTAGGCTCCAAAAAGGGAGCATAGAGCATAATTTAACGCCACTGCAACTCTAGATACCAGCGGTGCTTACGGACGCGGCCAGCCTCAAAAACGTGCTCGTGCACGATTCCCCCATAGGAAACAATGGGGCTGTTTGAGCTGAAAAAAAACCTAACACCTGCAAAAAAGCCGCGTTCAGCTCCTAACGCAGCCCCATTGTTTCCTATGGGGAAACACTTCCTACGTCTGCACCTAACACTCTAACATGTACCCCGAGTCTAAACACCCCTAACCTTACACTTATTAACCCCTAATCTGCCGCCCCCGCTATCGCTGACCCCTGCATTTTATTATTAACCCCTAATCTGCCGCTCCGTACACCACCGCCACCTACATTATCCCTATGTACCCCTAATCTGCTGCCCCTAACACCGCCGACCCCTATATTATATTTATTAACCCCTAATCTGCCGCCCCCAACGTCGCCTCCACCTAACTACATTTATTAACCCCTAATCTGCCGACCGGACCTGAGCGCTGCTATAATAAATGTATTAACCCCTAATCCGCCTCACTCCCGCCTCAATAACCCTATAAGAAATAGTATTAACCCCTAATCTGCCCTCCCTAACATTGCCAACACCTAACTTCAAGTATTAACCCCTAATCTGCCGATCGGAGCTCACCGCTACTCTAATAAATTTTTTAACCCCTAAAGCTAATTCTAACCCTAACACCCCCCTAAGTTAAATATAATTTTATTCTAACTAAATAAATTAACTCTTATTAAATAACTTATTCCTATTTAAAGCTAAATACTTACCTGTAAAATAAACCCTAATATAGCTACAATATAAATTATAATTACATTGTAGCTATTTTAGGATTAATATTTATTTTACAGGCAACTTTGTAATTATTTTAACCAGGTACAATAGCTATTAAATAGTTAATAACTATTTAATAGTTACCTAGTTAAAATAATAACAAAATTACCTGTAAAATAAATCCTAACCTAAGTTACAATTAAACCTAACACTACACTATCAATAAATAAATTAAATAAAATACCTACAATTACCTACAATTAAACCTAACACTACACTATCAATACATTAATTAAATACAATACCTACAAATAAATACATTTAAATAAACTAACTAAAGTACAAAAAAGAACTAAGTTACAAAAAATAAAAAAATATTTACAAACATAAGAAAAATCTTACAACAATTTTAAACTAATTACACCTACTCTAAGCCCCCTAATAAAATAACAAAGCCCCCCAAAATAAAAAAAATGCCCTACCCTATTCTAAATTAAAAAAGTTCAAAGCTCTTTTACCTTACCAGCCCTGAAAAGGGCCATTTGCGGGGCATGCCCCAAAGAATTCAGCTCTTTTGCCTGTAAAAAAAACCATGCAATACCCCCCCCAACATTAAAACCCACCACCCACATACCCCTAATCTAACCCAAACCCCCCTTAAATAAACCTAACACTAAGCCCCTGAAGATCTTCCTACCTTATCTTCACCTCGCCGGGTATCACCGATCGGTCCTGGCTCCGAAATCTTCATCCAACCCAAGCGGGGGCTAGACATCCATCATCCGGCGGCTGAAGAGGTCCAGAAGAGGCTCCAAAGTCTTCATCCTATCCGGGAAGAAGAGGCGATCCGGACCGGCAACCATCTTGATCCAAGCGGCATCTTCTATCTTCATCCGATGACGACCGGCTCCATCTTGAAGACCTCCACCGCAGACCCATCTTCTTCTTCCGACGACTTCCCGACGAATGACGGTTCCTTTAAGGGACGTCATCCAAGATGGCGTCCCTCGAATTCCGATTGGCTGATAGGATTCTATCAGCCAATTGGAATTAAGGTAGGAAAATTCTGATTGGCTGACGGAATCAGCCAATCAGAATCAAGTTCAATCCGATTGGCTGATCCAATCAGCCAATCAGATTGAGCTCGCATTATATTGGCTGTTCCGATCAGCCAATAGAATGCGAGCTCAATCTGATTGGCTGATCGGATCAGCCAATCGGATTGAACTTGATTCTTATTGGCTGATTCCATCAGCCAATCAGAATTTTCCTACCTTAATTCCGATTGGCTGATAGAATCCTATCAGCCAATCGGAATTCGAGGGACGCCATCTTGGATGACGTCCCTTAAAGGAACCGTCATTCGTCGGGAAGTCGTCGGAAGAAGAAGATGGGTCTGCGGTGGAGGTCTTCAAGATGGAGCCGGTCGTCATCGGATGAAGATAGAAGATGCCGCTTGGATCAAGATGGTTGCCGGTCCGGATCGCCTCTTCTTCCCGGATAGGATGAAGACTTTGGAGCCTCTTCTAGACCTCTTCAGCCGCCGGATGATGGATGTCTAGCCCCCGCTTGGGTTGGATGAAGATTTCGGAGCCAGGACCAATCGGTGATACCCGGCGAGGTGAAGATAAGGTAGGAAGATCTTCAGGGGCTTAGTGTTAGGTTTATTTAAGGGGGGTTTGGGTTAGATTAGGGGTATGTGGGTGGTGGGTTTTAATGTTGGGGGGGGTATTGTATGTTTTTTTTACAGGCAAAAGAGCTGAATTCTTTGGGGCATGCCCCGCAAATGGCCCTTTTCAGGGCTGGTAAGGTAAAAGAGCTTTGAACTTTTTTAATTTAGAATAGGGTAGGGCATTTTTTTATTTTGGGGGGCTTGTTATTTTATTAGGGGGCTTAGAGTAGGTGTAATTAGTTTAAAATTGTTGTAAGATTTTTCTTATGTTTGTAAATATTTTTTTATTTTTTGTAACTTAGTTCTTTTTTATTTTTTGTACTTTAGTTAGTTTATTTAAATGTATTTATTTGTAGGTATTGTATTTAATTAATGTATTGATAGTGTAGTGTTAGGTTTAATTGTAGGTAATTGTAGGTATTTTATTTAATTTATTTATTTATAGTGTAGTGTTAGGTTTAATTGTAACTTAGGTTAGGATTTATTTTACAGGTGATTTTGTAATTATTTTAACTATTTTAGCTATTAAATAGTTCTTAACTATTTAATAGCTATTGTACCTGGTTAAAATAAATACAAAGTTGCCTGTAAAATAAATATAAATCCTAAAATAGCTACAATATAATTATAATTTATATTGTAGCTATATTAGGGTTTATTTTACAGGTAAGTATTTAGCTTTAAATAGGAATAATTTATTTAATAAGAGTTAATTTATTTCGTTAGATTTAAATTATATTTAACTTAGGGGGGTGTTAGTGTTAGGGTTAGACTTAGCTTTAGGGGTTAAAAAATTTATTAGAATAGCGGTGAGCTCCGGTCGGCAGATTAGGGGTTAATGTTTGAGGTTAGGTGTCGGCGATGTTAGGGAGGGCAGATTAGGGGTTAATACTATTTCTTATAGGGTTATTGAGGCGGGAGTGAGGCGAATTAGGGGTTAATAACTTTATTATAGTAGCAGTGCGGTCCGCTCGGCAGATTAGGGGTTAATAAGTGTAGGTAGGTGGCGGCGACGTTGTGGGGGGGAGATTATGGGTTAATAAATATAATATAAGGGTCGGCGGTGTTAGGGGCAGCAGATTAGGGGTACATAAGTATAACGTAGGTGGCGGTCGGCAGATTAGGGGTTAAAAAAATTAGAGTGGCGACGATGTGGGGGGGCCTCGGTTTAGGGGTACATAGGTAGTTTATGGGTGTTAGTGTACTGTAGAGCACAGTAGTTAAGAGCTTTATGAACCGGCGTTAGCCCAAAAAGCTCTTAACTACTGACTTTTTTCTGCGGCTGGAGTTTTGTCGTTAGAGTTCTAACTCTCACTCCAGCCACGACTCTAAATACCGGCGTTAGAAAGATCCCATTGAAAAGATAGGATACGCAATTGACGTAAGGGGATCTGCGGTATGGAAAAGTCGCGGCTGGAAAGTGAGCGTTAGACCCTTTCCTGACTGACTCCAAATACCAGAGGGCGTTAAAAACCAGCGTTAGGAGCCTCTAACGCTGGTTTTCACGGCTACCGCCCAACTCTAAATCTAGGCGTTAGATAGTTTGGACCAAATCTGTTTAACCTGTGGGCATTCTCACCACATGTGGATGTATGTTCCTGTTTCAGCACAACCTCTATAACAAAATTTGTTACCTCTTTGTGTATAATGTGAGGTGATGACAGGGGTAAGATACCATCGAAAGGATGTTTTAATGCTGTTTTCTCTGAAATCTGCGCTAATTAGCCCTTTACTGGATGTGTATAAGATTGTTTCCCATTCTTCTAGATTATGGATTGTATTTAGCTCCTCTTCCCACTTCTCCATCACAGATGATTTAGAGGAGAGTCCAGCCCTCTGTAGTGTTAAGTATATTGCAGAGATTAATTTTTTGAGTCGCTGCGATGTGTTACAGAAGTGTTCAAGGGTTGTTAATCTTGTAGCGGAGCTAAGTGATCTAAATCTAGTTACCGCTGATGCCACTTGTAAATATAAGAACCACTGCAGCTTTTCTGGGTTCATTTTATCCTGAATTTGTTGGAATGTAGCTACTTTATTGTTATATAGAAAATCTGCGACTCTGTATAGTCCTTTATTTTCCCATTTTCCAAGCTGCAAGTGGAAATCTAAGCTCAAAAGGGTCATCAAAGGTCTGACCACCGAGTCCCCAGGGATTAGATGAAGACCAATGTCTGTTTAAAGGGACATAAAACCCAAAACATTTATTTCATGATTCAGATAGAGAATACAATTGTAAACAACTTTATAATTTACTTCTATAATCTAATTAGTTTCATTCTCTTGGTATCATTTGTTGAAGGAGCAGCAATGCACTACTGTTTTTTAACTGAACATATGAGTGAGCCAATGACAATCGGTGTATATATGCAGCCACCAATCAGCAGCTAGAACCTAGGTTCTTTGCTGCGCCTGAGCTTACCTAGATAAGCATTTCAGCAAAGGATAACAAGAGAAGGAAGCAAATTAAACAATAGAAGTACATTGGTAAGTTGTTTAACATTGGATTCTCTATCTAAATCATGAAAGAAAAATTTGGGTTTCATGTCCCTTTAAAGGGACAGTCAAGTCCAAAATAAACTTCAGATAGGGCATGTAATTTTAAACAACTTTCCAATTTACTTTTAAACACCAATTTTTCTTTGTTCTCTTGGTATTCTTAGTTGAAAGCTAAACCTAGGAGGTTCATATGCTAAATTCTTAGACCTTGAAGGCCGCCTCTAATCTAAATGCATTTTGACAGTTTCACCACTAGAGGACGTTAGTTCATGTGTTTCATATAGATAACATTGAGCTCACACACGTAAAGTTACCTAGGAGTCAGCACTGATTGGCTAAAATGTAAGTCTGTCAAAAGAACTGAAATAAGGGGGCAGTCAGCAGAAGCTTAGATACAAGGTAATCACAGAGGTAAAAAGCATATTAATATAACTGTGCTGGTTATGCATGGGTAATAAAGGGATTATCTATCTTTTAAAACAACAAAAATTCTGGTGTTGACTGTCTCTTTAAGAGTCGCCTGAATTTATTACAAACCAGAAGTTGCAATTGTTATACACACACACACATATATAAGTGTGTGTGTATATATATATATATATATATATATATATATATATATATATATATACACATATATACATATGCACATACATACTGTATATTAGACAATCACTGTCCTAAAATGTTATCAGAGAGCAGGGTGCTGGGGTCACACATTTCATGTCTATTTTGCACTTGGTGTGGGCGACCTGTTTACTGAATCTGCTCTTTTCTGTGACGACCTGTACTTATTTTTCTGCCGCCCGCACGTCTGTCAGTGTGGGCTAGAGACTGACATTTAGTCTTGCATAATAGAAGCCTTTGCCAGACATGAACGTCTGACTTTATATACAGGGGAAATGGTTACAGCAGGCAGTTCCCTTTAAACGTTTCAGTCAATTCATCCCACTGTAATATTTTCTTCATATAACACAGACAGATTAGGTATTGCAGGTACAAATCCCCAAATCCAGAATTATCCTGAAATCCAGACTTTTATTAAAGGGATATGAAACACAAATTTTAAGTCATTTTAAACAACTTTCTTATTTACTCCTATTATCTTTTTGTCTTTGTTCTCTTTTTGGTATCTTTTGTTGAAAAGCAGGGACATATGCTTAGGAGCAGTCCCATTTCTGCAGCACTAGAGGGCAGCAGTTTTTCAAGACTGTTAACCATTTGCAAGAGCACTAGATGGCAGCAAAGTAAAATGGAAACTTTTTAAAAATATGTTCTGTCTGAATCACACAAAAAAAAAAAAAAAAAAAAAATGGGTTCCATATCTGTTTAAAGTGACACTTAACTGATTTTTTTTCTTTCATGATTCAGATAGAGCATGCAATTTTAAGCAACTTTCTAATTTACTTCTATTATGAATTTTTCTTCGTTCTCTTGGTATCTTTATTTGAAAAAGCAGGAAAATAAGGTTAGGAGCCGGCCCATTTTTGGTTCAGCACCCTCAGTAGCACTTGCTGATTGGTTTGCTACATTTAGCTACCAATCAGCAAACGCCTACCAGGTTCTGAACCAAATATGGGCAGGCTCTTAAGCTTGCATTCCCATTTTTTCAAATACAGATAGCATAAGAACGAAGAAAAATTGATAATAGGAATAAATTAGAAAGTTTCTTAAAATTGCTGCTCTATCTGAATCATGAAAGAAAAAAAATGGGTATAGTATCCCTTTAAAGGGACAGTCAAGTCCCAAAAAAACTTTCTTGATATAAATAGGGCATGTAATTTTAAACAACTTCCAAATTTACTTTTACCACTAATTTTGCTTTGTTCTCTTGGTATTCTTAGTTGAAAGCTAAACCTAGGAGGTTCATATGCTAATTTCTTAGACCTTGAAGACTGCCTCTAATCTGAATTCATTTTGACCACTAGAGGGCAATAGTTCATGTGTTTCATATAGATAGCATTGAGCTCATGCACGTGAAGTGACCTAGGAGTGAGCATTGATTGGATATAATGTAAGTCTGTCAAAATAACTGAAATAAGGGGCAGTCAGCAGAAGCTTAGATACAAGGTAATCATAGAGGTAAAAAGTGTATTAGTATAACTGTGTTGGTTATGCAAAACTGGGGAATGGGTAATAAAGGGATTATCTTTCTTTTAAACAACAAAAATTCTGGTGTTGACTGTCCCTTTAATTATTGTGGCCTTGACGATTAGAAGTGGAGCAACCTGAGCGGACTCTTTACATTATTTGCCCTGACCATTTGTATTTTTTGTGTGTGTTTTGGTTTCATATCCCTTTAATATTTTTAAAAAATTAAATTATTAAAAATGACCATTTTTCCCTAACAGTAAGTAACTATCTTCTCTACCTGTACCTTTTGTTTGATCTTTGTGTTCTAAAATACAAATGCTAGTCTATCTATACTATAATTGCGTTTGTAACGCGTCCGTCGGTGTCGCCAGTTGCGCGCGCAAGCATCCATTTTCGGAATCCACCTGGGGCAGCATAGGCAAACCTGAAGCCTTTAAAAAAAAAAAAACACGTAACCACCCACACAAAGTATAACAAAAAAAACTAATCTCCCGCACTAAGTATTAACAAACACCTAAACCGCAAACCCCCACATCGCAAAATAAAGTAATTAACCCATAATCCACAAATAATATAATTAAAATATTAACCCCATAACCGCCAACCCCTCACATCGCAATAAACCTAATTAACTTATTAACCCCTAAACCGCCAAACCCCCACATCACAATAAACCTAAATAACCTATTAACTCCCAAACTGCCAACCCCCCCCCCACAACGTAAATAACTAGTTTAATTACTAAGCCCCCTAACCTAACAACCCATAAATTAACCCAAATACTAAGTTACACTTAAAGGGACATTAAACCCAATTTTTTTCTTTCATGATTCAGATAGAGAATACAATTTTAAACAATTTTCTAATTTACTTCTATTATCTAATTTGCTTAATTCTCTTGATATTCTTTCATGAAAAGCATATCTAGATAGGCTTAGTAGCTGCTGATTGGTGTATGCACATAGATGCCTCATGTTATTGGCTGACCTATGTGCATTGCTATTTCTTCAACAAAGGATTTCGAAATAAAGAAGCAAATTAGATAATACAAGTAAATTGGAATGTTGTTTAAAATTGTATTCTCTGACTGAATCATGAAAGAAAATTTTTGGGTTTAATGTCCCTTTAAATAAAACCTAACGCTACCTCGGAAGTCTCTGGCTCATTAAAGAGCCTGAAATCTTCAGGAAAGAATAAGATTAAAGCAGGCAGAACTACCATCCCTGATAAATAACTGCACATCAGGATCTAAGCAGTGATTAAATATCGGCAGATCACACATTAAAGACTGAAAGGAGACAGATAAAATAAGGCACTAGAACAATATACAGAGTTTTACAGTTGGCCATCCCTAGAAAGTCAGCCTGAAGCAAATTAGTTAGTATGTGAAGGGGGAAGCCACCATGCTGGGGGAGATACTTGTAATCCCAGAACACATATAATCTGATGACTCTCCTCCAGATCAATCTGTGACAGCAATAAGAGCTAATCCTAAATATGCCACTGGGAATATCTGCCTAGCTATAGAATCTATGTGTGTATTCCTGGGTCTCCTTTGATCTTCTGCAGCAACCATTTCCACACACCCTTTCTACTGATTGTCAACTGCTCCAGGATATAATCTAGTGACCCCCTAACATACAGACACTCAGAGATAACCCTGAACCCTATCATTTTAGGGATGGCCTCTAGAAGATCAATCAAGGGCGACAAAACGCTAAAACCTGCAACCATGTCCACATATTTCAAACCTTCTCAGACCAGTAAACTACCACAAGATTCTGAAATTGAAGAAGAATCATATGACCCCCTACAAACTTTAGAATACAAAAGTCCCTTAACAAAAGCCGATCTCAGAAATTTGGTATCCAAGAAAGATATAGCAGACAACTTCGAGAAACTGTGGGAGAAGATTGACTCCATACACAACTCAGTCACTAATAGTCTATCTGAATTCAAGTCTGATTTAATGGATATGGGCAACAGAATTGAAACACTTGAGGATCAGAAAGATTCAATGGTGGAGCAGCTAGATGAAGTCTCACAAACGGTCTCCTCACAACAACAATTACTAGAAGACCTCCAGGATAAAATGGAAGACCTGGAAAATAGAAGCAGAAGGAATAACATCAGGCTTAAAGGGGTACCAGAGGAGGTGACGACTAAAGACATACCTGCATATATTTCCCAACTCTTCACTCAAATCACAAACACACCGGAAGATTACGTTTTCCATATTGAAAGAGCACACAGAGCCCTAAAGGCCAAACTGAAAAATGGTCTGCCCCCTAGAGACATTGTGATTAAGCTAACATTCTTTTCTGATAAAGATAAAATCCTGCAGGCCGCCAGGAAAAACCCCACGTTCAAATTCCAAGGAAATGTGGTTCAATTCTACCAGGACCTCAGCCTACGGACGCTACAAAGGAGAGGAGCACTGTGCCCACTGACATCACTGCTCAGGAAACACCAGATTCAGTATAAATGGGGCTTCCCGTTTGCTCTAGTTATAACAAAAGACTCTAAGACAATCACTATCAAAGACCCAGGAGACATTCCGGAAATCTGCAAGATCTTAGCCTTAGAAGTGCCTGCACTACCGTCTAGGGAGTCACACTCCACAAACGGAATCAACCCGAGAGACAACCGGATCATACAAAATGGCAAAAAATCAGCCATAAGAGGCAGAAGATGAGGGAGACCAGGCGAAGAGTTTCCTAGAATCCCTACTGAGTTGGGAATATTGATGAACTAAGTTCAGATAGCAGACTCTCACTTATTGAGGCTCTTCTTTGCTAGGTCATAGCGACTTTCTAGATTCCCCCACCAAGGGAGCATGAACAAGGATTACAGTTACAAGAAAAACCAGAGTTGTGGGATTTTAGTTCCCCCCAGCATTTGTATTAACATATTGGTTACAAAGTAGTTCATAATTCTAGTTTTCTATCCCCTCCTAGTGACGACACAATGATGGCCACCAGTTCCAGTATTGAATCTCTACATAGTCCTCAATCAGGAAACCAGACCCATAGCCAGCAGGTAATAAGATATCTCCAATTTTGAGGGACTTCCGTTTGGGGGCGGAGCAAGCAGGTAGCTAGCAGGTAGCTGCTGCCGTCTGCTTCGTTGCTCAGTATTTGGGACCTTAATAATCTCCATTCTGCCGAAGTGTACATTGCCCTGACTTTGCTATACCAGGGCCGGTATATGATCTGAGGATCTCGGTGGAAGTCCATAGCTGGCATAAATATTGCTTTATTGCTAAAGCACTTCACCCTACATTCTGCTGTGTTAAAACCTCTATATGTTGGCTGTTTAGCTGTGTACTCGGACTTTACATTAACACCCTCCTTCTCCGCCTATCTGTACCCACTGTGGAGCCTTAAGTGGATGGGCCGACGGCTGTCTGGCTGGGACCAGGAGTGAGTTGGTGTTGACGGGAAGCTGCAAACTTCGTAAGACTCCCCTGACAGACAGCGATCTGGTTAAGCAGGTGAAAATCCCTTCATCTATTATGGGGTAACGACCACACATTCAAGCAGGGATACTAGGCTGCTGCAGGTAGAGATTCTGTGTGTGGAACAGCTGGTTGCAGGCCGGGGATGGGCAACTCCCACAGCCCCCGTGTTCCAAGTTCCGTGCAGTAAGCCGGTGAGTTTGTGATCATGGCGATGATACCGTAAGAAGTCCAGCTGGGAAGGTATTAAGCTGGGAATCCGGAGCGGAGTCTGAAGTTGTCGGAGGAACGGGGGATCCCGTGGTCCTCCGCAATTACAAAACCGGAGCGGAGTCTGAAGCTGTTTGAGCTGACAGAAGAACGGGTAAATCCTGCGGCTTTTCATAAATACACTGCTTCTTGTGTTCCTGTGTGAGCAGTAACTCAGATATTCAGGCGGCATTATTACAACTAGCCCCGCTCTTTTCCTCATCCAGTGTGGTCTCGACACGGATCCTGTAGCCGGGCTGACACAGTGCAATTTGCAAAAGTTCGCTTCTGAGGGATTTTCCAAATTGAGCTGAAGAGGAAGTATTGTCTGCAGTTTTTCCCCCCGGATCCATAGCATGCTGTTAGGGTGAGAACTTACTGGTAACACTTTGTTTAAAATTGGCATCAATATGAAGTTTGGTGAACTGGGATAAGTGTGATTGTTACATAAAAAGAATTAGCAGATCCATTGTTTCAGGAGTTCTCTGGAAGTTAAAAGTCTATAAATGGACTGATACTTTATATCTAATTGAGAAAGATACAACGCAGGGCATATTTTCTCCTTTTCTTCATTAGGATTCATTTGTTGCAGAAAAATGTTTTATAATATAATATATGCCTTTTTTTTTTTAAGGAGTAAAGAGCAATTAAAATACAGCAGACTGGTAAAGCTTGGTGTATATAAGTGTTGGACCTGACAGGTCTATAAACACCTTTTTTCTTTTATTAGTATACGTATATATAGAATACATGACACTGTCTCCTTGAGTACACAGTGACTTAATACTAAATACCACGCAGAAAGTGTTTTTTTTTTATTATTTTTTTGTGTTTTTTGTTCTTTGTTTTTTTGCATGATTGGTTGTTTGCGATTAGATTCGCCAGACATTTCACAGTTGGTTTGTGTTCTGTTTTAATGGATAGATATATATCTCACCATAAAGGTGCCTCGCCTAATATGCCTCCTAAACAAAAAGATAGCTAAGGGAATTCTAAAAATCTAGAGTTGGCCCTGGATATATCTCAAGAACGGGGATCAACTAGTGTTTGTTTCAATGATATGTCAGAGTTAGCCGCAGAAGTTGCTAAATTGATTACACCCCATCTAGACACAATTAAACAGGAAATTAAATTGGAGATTTTGAATTTGACAGTAGAAGTTAGACAGTCTACAGCCAGAATGGAGGAGGTGGAGACAAGAGTCTCTGATTTGGAAGACAGAGTGAATCTTTTTGTTCCTTCCACAATAGCACATGGTAAAGCCATTGCTCAGTTACAATCTAGAATTGAAGATCTGGAAGATCGATCGAGACGTAACAACTTAAGAGTCATTAGTCTCCCAGAAACTTTAGATTTCCAAGACTTAATGGCTTTTGTTTCTGTCACCCTTCCTCAGACACTCTTGATTCCCCCTCCTTCGGTCCCCTTTCAGATAGAAAGAGTTCACAGAATTGGTTTTGTGAGAGAAAATTCTGCAAAAGTTAAGCCAAGACCTATTATTTTTAAATTTGTCAATTATCAAGATAAAATGTTGTATCTGAAATATTATAGGAAAATGAATTCCCTTCTGATTGGCCCACATAAGATCTTGATTTTCCAAGATTTCTCTTCGGAGACATCATCTAAAAGAAGAGAAATGTCCCCATTTTATGCTAAACTGATGAAAGTAGGCTGTAATTTTAGACTTATTTATCCTGCTAAATTGATAGTTAATAAAGAAGGGGTGTCTTACACTTTAAACAATGTGAACGAAGCTGTCTCCTTCTGTAAAGAGATGGGGGTAGTATAATGGAACGATCTGGTTGGGGGCAATTTCCCCACTTAAATTTTTTTCTTGACTAAAGGATGAAGTTTGTTTGTATATTTTTTGTGATTTTAGTTTGGCGTTTTTTTATTTATCTCCCTTTTTTTTTTCCCCCTCCCTCCCCATTTCACCCCACTCCCTCCCTAGCCACAAATGTAATCTGAATTTATGGCGGCATATTTTAAATTAGTATTTTGGAATGTTGGCGGCATAACCTCCCTAATAAAAAGGAAGTCAATAATTAAGCAGCTTGGTAAATCCAAGCCTGATATTGCCTTCTTACAGGAAATTCATCTAAAAACAACTGAAATTTCCAAACTTCAGACAAAATGGGTTGGGGAAGTTATTGCCGCCCCATATAATTTGCGGAAAAGAGGAGTGGCCATTCTTCTTAATAAATCTTTAGAGTATACGATAGATTCAAATATTTCTGATCCAGAAGGTCATTTTCAAATTATAGAGATAACATATAACCAAACACGTTTTATTTTATGTAATATATATGGTCCTAATAACGTGGACAGAGAATTCTGGAACAAGTTGACGCTCCTTTTACATAAATATATTGGTCAGAACCTTATAGTGGTGGGAGATCTTAATTTAATAGCGGATCCTAATCTAGATAGATATAGTAAGACAGTAAAGGGTTTCAAGGATAGGAAGACTCGTATTTTACAGAAGTTTTGCTCACATTTAGGTCTGATTGATATCTGGTGTATTCAGAACCCAGATTTAAAATCTTATACTAAAGGGCATCAATCCTTGTCCAGAATCGACCTGTTTCTGATTGCCGGTTCCTTGATTGGGCTTGACTGGAGAGCAGATATTGGAGATATAGTAATCTCGGATCACGCCACCATCTCAATTGAGCTTAATGCCTCCTCTATACATCCTTGTCGCTATCAGCGTTTTTCCCCCCAAAATACCTTGTAAATAATATTAATTTTCAAAATTGGCTTAAAGAAGAATGGAGGGCCTTTTATAGGCATAATATTGACTATATGGATAACCCCAAAGTGTTTTGGGAAGCCGCTAAGGCGGTTCTAAGGGGGAATATTAAAGCCCATATCTGTTGTCTTAAAAAAAGGTTTAAACAACAAGAAATTCAGAGGTCAAGGTCAGGTTAAAAATGCCTATAGAGCATATTTAGGTAACCCATCTAAGTATTACTGGCATAGATATATCAATGCTAAGGCCGCTCGAGACATCTTCATTAAACAGAAAACTATTCAAGAAAATCAAAAACAAAAAGCTTTATATGGGGGTTTTGCGGGCAGGTCTGCTAAATTTCTTGCTAGAATTACGAAGTTAATAGGAATCGCATAGTGGCAATTAGATGTGGTAAGGACAGATTTACTAATAACTCTGATATAGAAAGAACATTTTTTAACTACTTTAAAGAGCTATATAAAGGTGAGGATTTGGAGGTAGATAAGAAAGCGGTATTTTGGGATAAAATTAAGTGCCCTAAACTTCCGGTAGAGAGTCTGGCGGAAATTAATTGCCCCATTTCAGAGGCAGAAATATCAGAAGCCATTAATAAAGCGGCCGGACCAGACTGTCTGCCTTTTGAATTCTATAGGATTTTGCAGACAGAAATCACTCCTATATTAAATAAATTATTTAATATGTATTTTCAAAATAATTTTAAATGCTCGCCGTACTTTGCGTCTGCCAATATATCTCTGATTCCAAAAAAATATAAAGATCCGGAACTAAAGTCTTCGTATAGACCAATATCAGTGTTGAATGCTGATTACAAGCTATTAACTTCAATTATAGCAAATAGATTAAAGCCCCATCTAGGTCTAATTATACATGAAAATCAATCCAGTTTCATGGCTGGGAGGAACCCGGTTAAAAATATGCGTAAGGTAATGACACTGCTTGATTTTTTTTGGAATAAATTTAAGGTAACTAGGCATAGTGATATAACGGATTTGGCATTATTGACTGTGGACGCAGAAAAAGCCTTCGATCGGATTTCCTGGAAGCATCTCTTTTTTTCTTTAGACCAATTTGGTTTGACCGGTCATTTTAATAATTTTATTTGTTTAATATATATCTCACCAACTTCTGCCCTTATCATTAATGGCGAGATCTCACAATGGCTAGTTGTACAAAGGGGCACCAGACAAGGTTGCCCACTCTCTCCTTTACTTTTCAATATTTCTTTGTAACCATTGGCGATCTATCTCCGTCAACAACTTGAGGGCATTCATTTAAAGAATCACAAATTGATTTTGTTACTTTATGCCGATGATTTATTACTGTTTTTGAGCAACGTTAAGAAAAACTTACCATTTCTTCTAGATACTGTAACAATATTTGGTCAAATTTCTGGCTATAAAATTAATTTGTCGAAATTGGAACTTATGTGGTTGCATAAAAAGGACCACAGTATTAAACATCCATTTCTTGAAACCTCTCAGATTAACTATTTAGGGATTAGACTAGGTCCGAACCCTGAAGAGTTGTATAACTTGAATTTTCCGAGATGATTCGATAATTGTAGGAGAAAGATGGAGGATTGGGTTAAGCTTCCTATTTCATTAACAGCACGTGTTATGTTGATCAAGACTTTACTGTTTCCAAAATTATATTATTTAATACAGAATATCCCGGTCAATATACATAAATCTGATATAATAAAATATAATAAATGTTGTTCCAAGTTCATATGGAAAGGGGCTAAAGCACGTATTGTGGTGCATCGTCTTATGATTCCCAAATCTGCTGCTGGTTTAGCTTTACCAAACATTCAATCTTACTGTCTTGTGGCGCGTGTCAAGATCACGATAGATTGGGTTACTGAGCAGGAACAGGTATCTTCCCTGCCATGGGAAGCATCACTAGTGAAGCCCTTTCAATTGAACGCCATTCTGCATTGCCCTATAACCTTGTTGCCTTCTCCGGTTTATGAACTAATAACAATGAAAAATATTATAGCGTGGCAGAAAGTTTGTGTCGAGGTAGGCTGTTCTCCATATATGTCAAAATTCTTATCCATTACAGGCAACCCTAATTTTGCTCCCGGGTTAACAAACAATGTATTCAGACAATGGGCTAATAAAGGCTTGAAATATGTCATACAAATTTTGAACTCAGACTATTTTCCACTAGCTTTTTCTGATTTACGGCAACAATATGGGCTTGGTAATCAATATTTTTATGCATATTTACAGTTAATGCATTATTGTACAGAATTAAGACAAAATTTTGGCTTAGACTGGTCGCTTGCAGACCTTCAGAGTAGAATTAATTTATATCAATTAGGTATTTACTCAATTTCGTCTCTATGTATTACTCAATCAACAATTCTCTTTGGAGCAATTGGAACTTATAGCTTTCAAATGGACAAGGTTCTTCCCTAACATTGATACACAAGTAATAATTGACACATTTAAAATAACTGAGAAAGCCTGGGTCCTGACGTCATGGAGAGAATCCCAGATTAAGATCAGCTTAATGACATATTTAACACCAGATAAACTATCTAGTTGGTATAGGAAAAGTATTGTATGTTCCAGATGTAGTGCGTCCAGTGCAGATCTTTTTCACTGTTTCTGGGCATGCCCGAAAATCGTACAATTCTGGGCTAAAGTGTTGTATTGGATGAATACAACTTTATTGTTGGATTTCCATATTCCTCCATTGGCAATATTTTTTCTAGCAAAATTTCAAGGAATTTATAAAAACTTTAAGTTAATTAATACGATTATATTTTTAGGATGGAATCTTATTCTAAGATCCTGGAAAGCACAAGCAGCACCTAGATTGACAGATCTTAAAAAGGCCCTGACTGCGCAATTTTTGTCAGAGCAGTGTAATTTACAGAATCCTACAGATGCCCAACTAGGGGTATTTCTGAATCATTGGAAAGTGTATATTTTATCACTTCCGGAGGCGGAGCAAATTTCTTTAGTTAAACTTCTAATAAAATCAGCATACGTCCAAGTGCAGATATATGCTGGGCACCTACCCAGGATTTGGCTGTTATCTTAATTTGAGTGTGGTGAGAGGGTTGGAGGTGAACTGGGGAGGGGGTCCATCCTTCCCCTTTGTGTTTTTGTTTTTTTGTAGTTTTAGGTTTATGAGTATGTTTTTTTATGTAATAGATAAAATTCCCACAGTAGAGAATGACATTTTTGACCATTAACAAATGTTTTGCGTAGCTCTTATTGGGTCCTGCGTGACGCCATAACGCTTGGATTATTTCTGTTTCTGAATATAAAGTATTGTTTATTTCTACTGCTGGTTAAATGAAGATTTAAAAAAAGATATCTCCAATTTATTCCACCTTAGACCTACACCTATGATTCCTAAAATCAAAATACTTTCCCACAACGTTAGGGGACTCAACACTGACATTAAGAGAAAGGTAGCAATGTCACAATATATATCCCTACAGGCTACCGTACTATTCCTCCAGGAGACCCTACTCTACTTAAAGATAATATTCCCAAATATTGGGCAAAACACTACAATACACACTTCCACGCAACAGCACCTACTAAAAAAAGAGGCACCTCCATCTTATACACTCCTCAATCAACTTTATACATGACTACACATTAGCAGATACGGAGGGAAGATATTTGATTGTTAAAGGCCGAATGCTAGACTATGAAGTAACCTTATGCAACATTTACGCACCAAACGAAAACCAACAAAACTATTTTAGTCATATTTCTCAATTACTCACACAATGGTCACATACCAAAATAATCTTAGCTGGTGATTTTAATATTACCATGGCGCCCCTTAGATAGACCAACAATAAACCACTATCCAATAAACACCTAAGACACAATCGCATAGTTAAATCAATCCAAGATTCTCTAATGCCTCACTCTTTGATCGAGACTTGGTACACCTTGTACGGTACAACAGCGGACACTACATTCTATTTGGCAGCACACAAGTCTTATATAAGGTTAGACTATATTTATAACAGCCAGATACTGCAACCCCTATTGCTAAGCTCACAAATTCACGCCTGTGTCTGGTCAGACCATTCAATTGTCACTCTGCAGGTCGATGGATTCTGGGATCCGCATAGAAGTAGAACCTGGACCTATGACCCCCACATACCTCAAAAAAAAACAAAATATGAAAGCATACTACGACATATGACAGAATACTGGCACATAAATATGGAAACCACAACCAACCCAATAAATACATGGGCAGCACACAAGGCGGTCATAAGGGGGTTACTTATTAAAGAAAAAACAATACAAAACAAGCAATACAAACAACACCAGGCACAATTATACAAAGAAATTGAAGCCCTAGAAAGGCAACATAAGCTCACTAATAAGAGGGCCACCCTGCAAGCCCTCCACACTAAAAAAAATGAATTAGCTTCTCTTCTCAATGCACAGGCAACCAGGGCTATACAAAAATTAAAATCACAATATTTCATATTCGCTAATAAGCCAGATAAATATATGGCCTATAAGATTAGAGAACGGTGTAGAGCCTCAGCAATTCCATTGATTGAAACAGTGCATAACACTACAACCTCACACCCACAAGAAATAGTAGACACTTTCGCAACTTATTATAGTACACTTTATGACGGGAAAAAGGTAAATCACAACCGGAGGACAGCAACTCTGACCTCTGCCTTTTTTGACCACACCCCACTACAAACTGTCTCTAAAGAACATATAAAAGCTTTGAACACCCCTATCTCCAATTTGGAGGTGTTGGGGGCCATTAAGGACCTCAAACCAGGTAAAGCAGCAGGCCCGGATGGATTTCCGGTCGAATATTATAAATTATTTAAAGTTGCACTGGTCCCACACCTTACCAAATTCTGCAATTACATTATGGAGGGCGGGCCTGTCCCACCAGAACTACTGAGCGCAAAAATAGTAGTTATACCTAAACCTGCGAGAGACCACACAAAATGTCAAAACTACTGCCCAATTTCCCTAATCAACCAAGATCTCAAAACTTTCACAAAAATAATAGCCAATCGACTTAAATTGATCGTTCCCCACCTGGTTCATCCGGATCAGGTAGTCTTTATAAAAGGTAGGGAAGCCCCGGACAACATACGGAGGATAACTAATCTAATCCAGACCCTAGGAAAAACAAGAACGCTTTCTCTGCTCCTCTCTTTGGATGCTGAGAAGGCGTTCGATAGAATTGATTGGGAATACATGTTTCTAACTCTACATAAGATGGGGTTTAGAGGTCCCTTTATAAAAGCCCTGTGGGCCATATACTCTCTCCCGGGGGCCCAAGTAGCCTCGGCAGGTTACAAATCGAAAAACTTCCCAATTCGCAATGGTACTAGACAGGGCTGCCCTCTATCGCCATTGCTCTTCGCCCTATGCATAGAGCCGTTAGCAGTTAGGATCCGTGCACACCCGGACATAGAGGGGGTCAAAATAGCCACATCAGAATATAAACTAGCTCTCTTTGCGGATGACATATTACTGACAATCACCAACCCACTTATATCACTTCCCAACCTATACAACACCATAGAGACTTTTTCTACAATCTCAGGTTTCAAGATAAACGCTGAAAAATGTGAGGCCCTTCCCATCGCAATCCCACTTCAGACCCAAACACTTCTTGAAGCAAACTTTAACTTCAGATGGATGAAAAACAAAATAAAATACTTGAGAATACACCTCCCGACAGACAATCAGCTACTATACAAGTGTAATTATACCCCACTGTTCAGACAGATAAAACAAGACCTGATGAAATGGAGAGGGTACAACTTCTCCTGGCTGGGAAGAGTAGCAGCTGTGAAAATGAATGCTCTCCCACGGATCCTATACTTGTTTCGGGCCTTACCCATCAAAATAGTTAAAGCAGAAGTAGAAACACTACAGACAGATATACTAAATTTCATTAGAGGAAACAAAACAGCTAGAATATCGAAAGCAATAATGGGTAGACATAGGATATTGGGGGGATGGGAGTCCCAAATCTACTAGACTACTACAACACGTCCAGACTAGCCCAAGATACTTTGCTTCTAAAAAGGAGGTGGGGGGATGGTATGAAATAGACTCAATCATATGGGACTCAGGGGGCTCACAATCTAATAGGGAACTCCCAAGACCCTTTACTGCAGATCTCATAGGGGAGACTTGGAAGACAGCGAGAACTAAAATTAATCTCCTACCACAGCACTCTCTATTTATCCCAATAAGATATATATTACCCAGTGAATTATGGTCTCAACTTAGGAAATGGGAGAATAAGGGCCTTTATAGAGTGGTGGATTGTTTGATGGGCAAGAAAACATTATCACATAACCAGCTGCAAACGAAATTAGACCCAATAAAGCTACATTGGTATATGTATTTGCAACTAAACTCAGCTATACAAACTTATTTGAAAAAAATCGATAACGAGACCCCCACGATATTAGAAACCTTCACCATATCCGAGGACCGCATTAAACACTCTATTTCCATACTGTACTTGGCTATACAATCCTCCTCAGGTACCTCCAAAACCTCTATTATGTTAGCGTGGGAAAAATAATTACATATACATAAAGTTGTAAAGGATTGGGAGAAACTCTTTCAGAGTGCTGACAAAGGCCTCTTGTGTATAGCCAGATACTGGAGGACTGGAACTCCCACATGGACTGAGATTTACAATAAAATACAGCATACATACACCATGTATGATTTGGCTGCCGGATTGTTAGATAACAAAGAGGTAGTCCATAGGATTTGGTATTATTGGATCGGTAGGCAGATAAGGTAATCATTAAGAATCCCCTGAGGGCATGGACTGGTTGGCTACTGCGCAAATCAGATAAATCAGATTGTGTCGTCACCCCTCCCTACACTGACTTTTTTTACTCCTATTTTTCTCCCTTTTCCTTTTTTGTATACATGTACATTAAAATCAGATAGGAATGTATATCTGTTTAAACTAAGTCTGTTGAAACAAGTTACTAAAGATAAAGAATACAGGACTGTCACCCGAAGGGGGCGGTCTAGTTAACCTCTAAGTTCAATACAGAGAGACAGAGATGGAAACAACACCATAAGAAACGGAAGGTTGCTGGACTAAGTTGTATTATAATAGGAATTATTGAATACTTGCACCCGAACGAGGAGAGACTGTCTGATGCATATTTTCTTTGGGGTTGTGAATAGCCATCTCTATGTGTTATTGTATAAGTGACCTCTGGTGTGCCCCCTTGTGGGGGACATAGGAGGAACAGATATTGTTATTTATGTTCCATGATGTACTTCTATAACCTAATAAAAATATATTTAAACATAAATAAAACCTAACATTAAATTACAAAAAATAATCTAAAATTACAAAAAATAAAAAACTCTACAATTACTGAAAAAATAAACAAAATTATCAAAAATAAAAAAAATTAAACCTAATCCCTATGAAAATAAAAAAGCCCCCCAAAATAAAAACACCCCCTAAATTAAACTACTAATAGTCCTTAAAAGTGCCTTTTGTAGGGCATTGCCCTAAGTTAAACAGCTCTTTTACATTTAAAAATGATTAAATCCCCCCTAACAGTAAAACCCCCACCACCCACCATACCCCCCAAAATAAAAAAAACCTAACACTAAAAAATCCTAAACTACCCATTGCCCCTAAAGGGGCATTTGTATGGGCAATGCCCTTAAAAGGGCATTCAGCTCTTTTACTACCCTTAAAAGGGCAATCAGCTCTTTTCCAGCCCATTAAATCCCTAATCTTAAAAATAAAATACTCCCGATCCGTGGATCCTCAGCGGCGGTCCTTAATGGCGGCGTGGAGGCTCCTCTTCATGCGATCGTCTGTTGTACACTGAAGATTGAATGCAAGGTAACCCATATTTATTGGGGTACCTTGCATTCCTATTGGCTGAAATTTTGAAATCAGCCAATAGGATGAGAGCTACTGAGACCTTCTGTCCCTTACGCTTTCGGGAATAGACAACAAACAAGGAAGAAGTTTGTCTAAAATCCTTAGTAGCCTTAAGATAGAACTTAAAAGCGCGAACCACGTCCAAATTATGAACCAAACATTCCTTCGAAGAAGAAGGATTGGGACACAAGGAAGGAACCACAATCTCTTGATTGATGTTGCGGTCTGACACAACCTTAGGTAGAAAACCTACCTTAGTATGTAGGACAGCATTATCAGAATGGAACACCAGATAAAGAGGCTCACATTGCAAGGCAGCAATCTCAGATACTCTGCACGCAGAAGCAAAAGCCAGTAGAAAAAGAACCTTCCAGGACAACAATTTAATGTAAACTTCATGCATATGCTCAAACAGAGCCTGTTGCAAAACCTTAAGAACAAGATTTAGACTCCAAGGAGGAGCCTTAGATCTAAACACAGGTCTGATCCTAGTCAGAGCCTTAACAAAGGACCATATATCTGGAAGCTCCGAGAGCCTCTTGTGTAGTAAAACAGACAGGGCCGAAATCTGTCCCCTCAGGGAAACGGCAGAAAGGCCCTTCTCCAGTCCATTCTGGAGAAACGACAGGATTCTGGCAACCTTAACTTTATGCCAGGAAAATCCACGCTCTTCACACCAGAATAAGAAGGTTCTCCACACCTTATGATAGATGCGACGAGTAACCGGTTTACGAGCTGGAATTAGAGTATCAATAACTCTCAGAAAAACCTCTCTTGGCTAGGACTAAGCGTTCAATCTCCACGCAGTCAGCCTCACATAATCTACATTTTGATGAACAAAAGGACCTTGTTCCAGCAGAACCCTGCAACAAGGTAACTTCCAAGGAGTAGATGATGACATCCCCACCAGATTCGCGGCCACGATGGTGTAATCAGTATCACTGATGCCTGCTCCTGCTTGATGAGTTACTACACAAAGAAAGAGTGGTAACGGCGGGAAAAGGTAAATTAGACTGAACCTCCAAGGCACTGCTAATGCATCTATTAGCTCCATCTGAGGATCCCTGGACCTCGACCCATATCTGGGTAGCTTGGTATTGAGACGGGACGCCATGAGATCTATCTCCGGCGTCCCCCACCTGTTGCATATCTCCGCAAACACTTCAGGATGGAGAGACCATTCCCCTGGATGAAAAGATTGTCTGCTGAAAAATCCGCTTCTGGAATCTGATTAACTGTCCATCGGCCCTGTGCCTTCTTGGCACCCCAAACAGCTCCCCATCCTGATAGACTTGCATCTGTAGTCACAATCTCCCAGGATGGTCTTAAGAAGGATGTCCCTTGAGACAGATGATCTGGACAGAGCCACCAAGAGAGCTATTCTCTCGACCGGTTCTCCCGAGAAATCTGTTGAGACAGATCTGAATGATTGCCGTTCCTCTGCCTCAACATGCACCGGTCTGAGACGGAACCTGGCAAAGTGAATGATGTCCATGCCAGACACCATGATATCAATCACCTCTATACACTGAGCCACAGAGGGCCTTAAGGAGGTCCGGAGGGCAAGACATGCCGAAGCTAGCTTACAACATCTCTGGTCTGTTAGAAATATCCTCATGGATATAGAGTCTATTATAGTACCCAGGAATTCCACCCTGGTGCTTGGAATAAGAAACTCTTTTCTAGGTTTATCTTCCATCCATGAGATCGAAGAAGAGAGAGAGAATGGCCCTCCGCCAGACGAAAATATGGTGCTTGTACCAGAATATTGTCCAAGAAGGGAGCTACTGCTATACCCTGAGTTCTGGAAAAAGCTAGAAGAGCCCCTAGAACCTGCCTAAAAATCCTTGGAGCAGTAGCTAGACCAAACAGAAGTGCAATGAACTGGAAGTGCTGGTCCAGGAACACAAACCTTAGTAACTGGAAGTGATCCTTGTGGGTTGGAACGTGAAGGTAAGCATCCTTCAGATCTATAGTGGTCATGAACTGTCCTTCCTGAACTAAGGGAAGGATGGACCTTATCGTCTCCATCTTGAACAAGGGGACATTTAGAAATTTGTTTAAAGCACTTTAGGTACAGAATCGGGCAGAAAGTTCCCTCCTTCTTTGGGACCACGAAAAGGTTTGAATAGTATCCCAAACCTCTTTCTGTTATAGGTACCCGGACAATGACCCCTAAGGAGGACAGATCCCGCACACACCCCAGAAAGGCCTCCCTCTTTTCTGGTCTGGAAGACAGGCTTGAGAGGAGAAATCTGCCCTTGGGTGGATGAGACTTGAAACCTATCTTGTATCCCTGAGCTATGACCTCCAGGATCCATGGATCCTGCACGTCCCTAAACCAAGCGTCTGGAAAGAGCGACAGTCTGCCCCCTACACAATCCAGTGCCGGATTTAGTCTTCTTGCTCTTCTGAGCTGGCTTCCAAGTACTCTTGGTTTGCTCAGGCTTAGCGGAGCATTGCTGTCATTGGGATTTATCAGAACGAATGGAACGAAAATTAGAAACTTGTCCCTTCGACTTGTTCTTTTTATCTTGCAGTAGGAAGGCACCCTTGCCCCCTGTAAACGTACATATAATGGAGTCCAGGCCTGGACCAAAAAAAATATCTTTCCCTTAAAGGGGAGGGAACGAAGTCTGGACTTACAAGTCATATCCGCAGACCAGGACTTCAGCCAGAGCGCCCGACGGGCCTGAACCGAAAAGCCATAAGCCTTAGCATTAAGGCGAATAGTCTGCATGTTTGCATCACAGATAAAAGAATTATCAATTCTCAAGGCTTTAATTATTTCTTGGATAACATCGAGGGGACCCTCCACCTTGAACAATTCCGAAAAGGAGTCGCACCAGTAGGTTGCTGTTCCAGGAGAGCTATGTTTAACCTTTTGCTTCCGTTTAGCAGGGCAAGGTAAAGCACTGAGGGCCTCAGACACCGCAGTTTTTAACTGCGTGGTAAAATCTGATGGTAAAAGGCCCCCTCCAGATGGAGGATTAGTCGTGCTATGGGAAGCTGCGTATGTAGAAGGAGATAAAATGTTGGGTATGCACCTTACGGGACGGAGAGTCCTCAGAGGTGGACGGCTCAGTGGTACTAAAAGGGTTAACCTTCTTTGACCAAATAACGTTGTCAAGTCATGTGGAACATAGTTGAGAGGGCAGGCATACCAAGGCCTCCTCACAATATAAACAGGTATTACTATTTGGAATAGAGGGAGTACCCTCTAATATCCCATAATCCTCCATAGCTTAAGCTAATGACAGCAGGACACAGAAAATAAACAATTTTTATTTCTCAAAAACGGCACCCTTATACTCCCAATGGCTGGGGCACTCACCACCTCCTAGACCCAGACAATACAGAGAAATAGCATCTTCTCCAACAGCCAGCTCGGTCAGGAAAGAGGAAATGAAAGCGAGACCACTCCCTGTCACATGGTGCGCAAGTGAGAAAAAGCGCACCTAGCTACAAGCTGCGCAGCGCTCAAAGTGAAAGTAAAAACCTGTGCGTTCCATCCACATAACAAACAACCTATGAGTCCAATAAAATGTCACACATAAAGCAGCATAAAATCAAATCATCACATTTTTTATTTGATTAATCCCCACTGTTCAATAATCCCCCTCAGGAGATATTAACTCATGATTCTATTAAGATAAAAGGAGCCACACTGTGACCCTGTCCTCTAGCGTTTTCAACATATGTAAAAATTGAAACAATCTTACCAGAATCCATGCTGTGGAACAGAAACACAGCCTCTCAAGTGTGACAGTCTTGTAGCATCGCTCCTGACATGGACTTGAGTGAGAAAACAAGCAGGCAGTAAAACTCGTCAACAATGATTGCTTAGGAGCTGTTAGCAGGTAGTCTGGATGGGTTCGCAGAAAGACTCTCCCTGCATCTCCAGACTCTAACTTTCGTCAATGCTCTCACTGAGAGGCTGACAAGACTACTTAAAGTGAAGGTAAACTTTGATGAATGAAAGCCCGGTTTTTAAAAATACTATTAAAAACAGGGGCACTTTCATTCATCAAAGTTTAGAAAGCAGCCGCTTTGTTTAAAAACGTAGCTTTCTTCTTTTCTTTTCACAGCTGGAGCAGCTTACCTCATCCGGAGATCCTCTCTTCACACGTCAGCAATGACTAATTCGGCTTCCTCCAATCACGAATTTCCCCCCAGGGGAGTCATTGCCTGAGCCAATGCCATGATTGGAGGAAGCCGGATTAGTCATTGCTGATGTGTGAAGAGAGGATCTCCGGGTGGGTGAAGCTGCTCCGGCTGTGAAAAGAAGAAAGGTAAGTTTTTGTGGGCCGGATTCCGTGAGGAGCCCAGCCTATTATCGGAAACCTTGCTTATTTTATAAAAAATACACAATACAGGACATCTTATAACAGTAGAAGTAGTCTCTGTCAATTGAAAATTGGCGAGAAATGTCCATGAATAACTTGTGGGAGCTGTAAACCCTTGCTCCATGAACACAAAAAGGAAACATTTAGCAAATTATGCGATAACACTGGTTCACATCTATATGCATGAATAAACAGATCATTTCAATTGGTGTTGGATGAGATTCATTATGAAAAGAGAAAAGGAAAGAGAGAAAGAAAGAAATACAGTAAGTATAGGGGGAAAGAGGGGGCAGCAAGAAAGGGATAAAAAGAGGGGGAGGGAGGCAGCAGTCCCGTCGACCATATTTAGAATTTAGTCTCTACATTTTGTGGGAGTGTATCCCATGTGGACCATATGGCAGTATGTAGATCTATGAGTCCCCTGTTTATATACACCGCTTCCTCCATCATTCTTACATTAGAAATTATCTCAATTACTTTCTCCAGATGTGAGGCACTTTGTTGTTTCCAATATCTTGCAATAGCAAGCTTGGTGGACATCATGAGATAAAGAAAAAGGTGTTTTAGAGGTTTAGGGAGTTTGGGGATGTTAAGATGAAGCAAACAGGTCTCTGGGCCTCTATCTGCAGGAAGGGCGAGGAGTCTACATAGGGTAAGGACTTTAGCCCATAGTTTCTGAATTTCTGGACAACACCAAATGTGGATATCATCCCCTTTTTGGTCGCATCCTCTCCAGCATCTATCTGAGATGGTGGGAGAGAATCTACGTAGTCGGCTAGGCACCCATTGCAACCTCATGAGTAGTTTATAGTATAGTTCAAAGAAGGTTACACTGTGTATTGCCTGTCTAGTGTCAGTTATAGCTCTCATCCACTCTTGGGCATCTAGTACCCTGTTGAAATTTCTCTCCCACGCCAAAATATTATGTGTCTTCTGCAAGGTAGGGCAGTTTGAATGCATTGATATTGTACCGTTAGAGGTCGGTGACCCTGTATTCCCAGTTGGAACCTAGTTTCCCATAATGTTTTTAAGCGTGGCGTGGATTTAAAGAAGTTCCAGCTGTGTAACAGTGACCTAAAACGTGTGACTTCAAAGTGCATTTTCCATGGGATCGTGTAGTGCGTAATAAGGGTAGGGCCCGTGGCCCAGGAGTTCCCAATATGCAAGTCGTTTATAGTCTTTACAGAGAGGGCAGACCAGCTGGAGGCGTTGGAATCCAAAAGCCCCTTAAGAAGCCCCTGGACACTATGGATGGGGGATGGATGGGGGGCCACCATTGGAGAGTGGCGCAATTTGTGCCAAATAAAAAGGCAGTGTTTTATAACTGGGTTGGGTGTGAGGGAAAGTGGTCTACAGTGTACTGGGATCCATATCAGATCCTGGAGCAGGATATCATGGGGCAATGAAGCTTGCTCAATATCATGCCACCGAGGGGACTCCCCAGTGGGGCCCCAACCTGATGTGTGTTAACATAGCGGCCTCGTAATACATTCTGAGGTTAGGGAGGCCTAGTCCCCCTCTGTCTATCGGGGCCTGCAATATCTTACTTGCCACTCGGGGTTGTGAGTCAGCCCAGACATATTTGTTGATGAGCGATTGGTAACTATCTAGGTAGGTATTGGGGAGTCGCAGCGGGAGGCATCTAAATAGATAAGTGAGTTTCGGCAAAATCATCATTTCTAAACTTTGATGAATGAAAGTGCCTATGTTTTTAATAGTATTTTTAAAAACCGGGCTTTCAATCATTCAATCATTAAAGTTTACCTTCACTTTAAAACTCTAGTCCCATATCGAAGGGCAGGTACCCTTCCTAAGGAACTACTTCGAATCTTCTGACACATATTTGCAATCCTCCTGTGACGAAAGGCAAATAATGACTGGGGGATGGGGGAAGTGGGAGACGTATTTAAAGGGATAGCAAACTCAAGTATTTTTTTTTACATCTTTCAAAACAACTTACCAAGTACTAATATTGCAAATAACATGTATTAGCCAATTTTAATAGTTTACCTTTATTTTCTTGACAAAATTATTATTGCTGTCAATCAGGAACCTCATTATGCACAGCACATTGCCGTGTTCTACCTGAGCAGAACAATCATGGCGGCCCGCATGCGCATTTTCTATCGATTCTGGCCCACGCATGTGTAAATTTGATCTTTCTGTGTCAGCTGGCGTATCATCATCCCTACGCTGCTGTTCTGTCGAAATATGCAACCGTGACGTCACCCCATTTCTGAGTGCACACATGACTGGTTGCAAAATCGGACAGAATAGCTGTCTGTCATCAGATTTTGCAACCACAATGTGCTCTTACTCACCGGTTTGTACCTCCCCCTCAGCCCCTATTCTCCATGTACTAGTAGCACAGGCCACAGGCGTGTCACGTACGGCTGGGGTGGGTACGACGTTGGGGCTTGTAAGGGGCTGGCAGATGGCAGTGAATTGGGGTAACTGGCTCCATCACACCTAATTAGTTTCAGTAAATGAGGATTCTATTTGTAGAAAAATAAAAATGCTAAACGGGAGTTAAGGTAAATAGCACGTATGCGGTTGTTTTTAAATTATACAGTGCATGCGATCTTTCAAGTGGCCTAACATAATGAATATTCCAGCTAGAGGCATGAAACTGCGGCGCGATTGGGGAATGTGAGAGCCTGAATAATTCTGAATTCCAGCCTTTTTTGGGGGCGGTTGTTAGAGCCATTTATAGAAGATTTAAAAATATGTATTATATATAAGAAGAAGCTTCGTTTTGGGATAAAAGTAAATGCATTTAAAACTTTTAGTATTGAAGTATCTTATAATGTATTTGTTATTCATACAAATTAGAAAAAAATGTATAACCCTTTAAGCCTTTGGCTGGGGTGTCTTTGCCTCCTCCTGGTGGCCAGGTTCAGTATTTCCCAACAGTAAGGAATGATGCCGTGGACTCTCCTTATATTAAGAAGGAAATATTAGATTCTTATAGCTGGCAACTCTGTAATGCAGAGCTATTTGCACACAAGTTGTCTTACATAAAGACAAGGTTGCTGTCTCCACAACAGCGGTATCAGCTGCCGTCACAATGTTCCTCCAAATCACAGACTCAGATACATATACATTGTGAACTCTTGCACATGTTCAGTAGGAGCTGATGTCTCAGAAAGTGTACAGAGGTATATATATATATAACAAAATTTATGCTTACCTTATTAAAAAAAAAAAAATCCTGGCATGGAGAGTCCACAAATCCATTCTAATTACTAGTGGGAATGCAACTCCTGGCCACCAGGAGGAGGCAAAGAACACCCCAGCAAAGCTTTAAGCATCACTCCCACTTCCCATAATCCCCAATCATCCAGCTGGGGAAATACAGAAAGAGAATAGGACACCAAGGGTATAGAGGTGCCTGAAGTTTAGAAAAAAACAAAAATAATAAGCCGTCTTGAATCTAGACAAGGGCAGGTCGTGGACCCTCCATGCCAGGAATTTTTTTTTTTTTTAACAGGTAAGCATACATTTTGTTTTCTTTTCAATGGCATGAAGAGTCCACAAATCCATTCTAATTACTAGTGGGAACCAATACCCAAGCTAGAGGACACAAAATGTAAAGGGAGGGAGAAACAAGACAGGGGCACCACCGCTTGAAGAACCCTTTCTCCCAAAGGAAGCCCCAGATGAGGCAAAAACATTGAATTTTTAAATTGAGAAAATGTATGTAAGAAGGCCAAGTGACCGCCTTGCAAATTTGCTCCATAGAAGACTCGATTTTAAAAGCCCAGGAAGAAGAAACAGCCCTAGGGAATTAATGGTAATCCTCTCATGAGGCTGTTGTCCAGTTGTCTCATAAGCCAACTGAATGACACTCCTGAACCAAAAGGAAAGAGTAGTTGACGTGGCCTACTGGCCCTTACGACTACCTGCAAATACTACAGAAAGGACAGAAGATTGTCAAAAATCCTTAGTAGCCTGGAGATAGAATGTTAAAGCACAAACTACATCCAGGTTGTGTAACATACATTCTTTATGAGAAGAAGGATTAGGACACATAGAAGGAACAACAAGTTCCTGATTAATATTGTGATCTGAAACCACCTTAGGAAGAAATCCAACTTTGGTTAGAAGCACTGCCTTATCCGCATGAAAAATAAGATAAGGGGGATCACACTGTAGAGCCGAAAGTTCTGAGACTCTACAAGCAGAAGAAATAGCTAGAGAAAAAAACTTTTCAAGACAACAATTTAATATCAATAGAATGCATATCTGCCTGCTGCAGAACCCGAAGAACCAGGTTGAGACTCCAAGAAGGATCAACAGGATTGAACACATGCCTGATTCTGACCAGGGCCTGAACCAAGGACTGAACATCAGGTAAGTCAGTCAAACGTCTGTGAAACAGAACAGAAAGGGCAGAAATCTGAACCTTTAGAGAACTAACTGATAAACCCTTCTCTAGACCCTCCTGGAGAAAAAGACAAAATGCTGGGAACTCTCATTTTAGGCCGAGGAAAACCCAGAGATTCGCACCAATAAATGTAAAAGCGCCAAACCTTATGGTAAATTCTGCGAGAACCGGCTTACGAGCCTGGATCAAGGTGTCAATAACCTTTTCAGAAAAACCTTGTCTATACAAAACTAGACGATCAATCTAAATGCAGTCAACTTCAGAGAATATAGATTTGGATGTAGAAAAAGACCCTGAAGTAGAACGTCCTTCCTCAGCGGAAATTTCCACGGGGGAGAGGACGAACATCTTCACAGGGTCCGCAAACCAACTTCTGTGAGGCCAGTCAGGAGCAAAGAGAATGACCGAAGCCTGCTCCTGATAGATACAGGCCATCACCCGAGGAAGGAGGACAAACGGAAGAAACAGGTAAAACAAATCGAGACCCCATGGAACCGCTAGAACATCTACCAGAACTGCTTGCGGATGCCTCAATCTGGATCCGTATCTGAGAACCTTGAAGTTTAGACGAGACACCATCAGGTCCAGCTCTGGAACCCCCCACATAAGGGTTATCATTGAGAATACCTCCGGATTAAAATCCTGCGAACACAGATTCAAGGTGCAAGTAGCAGCAGCTGGTGTCAAACTGCAAACCTTCTGCTTGCTAGGCAGCTAAGCTAACCATCAGGCTACTACAGCTAGCTGAAGAGGCCACTCCCCTGGGAGAACGTCTGGGTGACCACACCTGGGATGAGAATGGCAGAAATGAGGCAGATGTGAGACTCCGCCCACTGAAGGATGCGAGATACCTCCTTCATCGCTAAGAAACTCCTTGTTCCTTCCTAATGGTTGATATAAGCCACTGATTTGATGCTGTCCGATTGAAATCTGATAAACCGGAGAGAATGATGATGAGGACACGCCACCAGGGTATTAAAAATGGCTCAGAACTCAGAATGATTATGGAAGGAATGATTTCACCGGCCACAGGGATCCCTGGGCAAAACTGGTGACCGCAGCTAGTTTAAAAAATATCCAGCCCTCCATCTGGTAGGTTTCTTACTTACCCACCAAGTCACCGGGAACTTGATTTTTAAGGGACTCCAAACTTCCCTCAAGCCCAGGAGGCTAGTATCCGAAGATACAATCTCTTACGATGATCTCCAAAGGCACATGCCCTGATATCTGGAATCTACTGTAGAATTCTCCAATATATTATTGCACTGAAATAGATAACCATAGTAGGGGATAATAAAATACTGTTATATTTCATAGAGAGAAAAAACAAAAATGATAGCACAAAGGACAACAATGTAGAAACAGTCATTATAAGGAAATCTCCTTAATATGAGAAAAATTATATTAATGTATGCCTATACATTAAATATATGAGGATGAAAAACATAAGTTCCCAAAATCATTAAAAAAAATAGGTTTGAAATTTAATGATGTTGCAGTCCTGGGCAGAATATTTACTGACTATGTGAATATATCTGAAGCCCAACTAAGTAAAATACACCAATTAGTGTCCTAAGATCACTAAGAATATAATGTATGTAACAAAGACCATATCCAATGCCATATACATAAAAAGGGATAATTAGAAGCATTTTAGTGTCTTAAGATCACTAAGATATACAAAGAACAAGACATGATGTCACAGACATAATCAGTAATCACCTCAATATGAGGAAGATTATTGAATTGAGTCCAAATACATAAAATGGAATAAAAGAAAAATAAATATAATAATGTGCTAAGATCACTAAGCAACATGATATGTTACTTAGGCCAAAACATGATGTCACAGACATTAGCGGAAATCACCTCAACAGGAGATTGATTATAATATGGCGTCAATATACATATTGTGTCCATCTATGATAAATATACATTTTAATTTATACAACTATGTGCGGAGATAGACATAGCAGAAAATTACTCACTATGAGAGAAAAATATACCAGTATGGACGTCTTATATATCATATATCCCAAAGCAAACCCTTAGAGAAGGGTAATCACACTTGAAAAAGTGATTAACGTCAGACATTAATGTATCACTAGCAATAATGGCAAATTACCCTTTAATGTCACTAGGTGGCAACAGATACCAGGGAATCCCTAACCCTGATCTGAAGACGGAACTAAACTCATATACAGAGATAGAGAGTTACTCACTGCATGAATAGTCAGTTCACAGAAAGTGACACAGAAAACAAGACAGCACACATATAAATTTAGTATAGCAGATAATACTACTATTAGTATTGTACTATATATATATATATATATATATATATATATATATATATATATATATATATATATATATGTCCACTATAAAGTCCCTGCATATTCTACAAAATATTAAAATCGTGCAGTTAGAGCAGGACATAGACGAAAAATATGGCGCGCACTGTAAACACCAGTAGATAAGAGTGTACTACAAATTATTGTAGACTAGACTGTCCATAGTTCTTTATCATTATATTCCTCTCATGGATTTAAACAACAGAGAGGAGCCACTAATTACTGCTCTTTATTATAGCAGCCTAGAGCGCCTCTTCATCATAGAGAAAGGAGAAGTCAAGCGCTTATTTACGCTCAGGCAAAAAAAAGGCGCTAAAATATATTAGTGAAGCACTGTGTCAATCGCAATGCAATATAGATTCTCAACCTTCCAGAGGACCCGTTAAGGCTGTTTGTTGGCGTTGTAAAAAAACCCCAATAGTAGTAGTTAGCTGTTATATAACATGAGTGATAAAACACTAACACCAACTAAGAGAAAACTGTTGCCCTCCTAAGCAAAACTGTCAAAAGACAGGCATGAGAATTATATGAGGCACAACACTTTGGATCATCTAGGACCCGGGAAGAAAGCTTAACAGAGCTTCCAACTCACCCCTTCTAAAAGAGTCGCAGTGTATACGCTGCAGAACGCCCGCAGCAGGAGACGCCATCCCTGTGTAAAGTGTGCACCAAACAAACTGTCTTGTGGCGGGAAAAAACGGATTAACCCGATTACCGCCGCAGGACAGTTAGGCGCCCAGCATCTAAGGGGTGATATCTCACTGGAACATACCCATAAAAATAATGTTCAGGAAACCTACAAGTGTTGCGCTAACGTTGGCGCATGCGCAGTATAAGAATATCAGGGGCACACTAATTTGTGTGCGTATTACAAGTTGAAAGTAAAAGCGTTCGCTTGATCACAATCCAATTTAACGTGCGTCAGGTTAGAGCAACTGAAAAGCTTGCATAAAAGAAAAGAGATAAAAAAAGTTGCAACAAACACAACATAAATACATTAAAATATACAGTTACACTCATATAAACACTATCTGATAAAAAAACATAATTTATGCTTACCTGATAAATTTATTTCTCTTGTAGTGTATCCAGTACACGGATCATCCATTACTTGTGGGATATTCTCCTTCCCAACAGGAAGTTGCAAGAGGATCACCCACAGCAGAGCTGCTATATAGCTCCTCCCCTCACTGCCATATCCAGTCATTCGACCGAAACAAGACGAGAAAGGAGAAACCATAGGGTGCAGTGGTGACTGTAGTTTAATTAAAATTTAGACCTGCCTTAAAAGGACAGGGCGGGCCGTGGACTGGATACACTACAAGAGAAATAAATTTATCAGGTAAGCATAAATGATGTTTTCTCTTGTTAAGTGTATCCAGTCCACGGATCATCCATTACTTGTGGGATACCAATACCAAAGCTAAAGTACACGGATGATGGGAGGGACAAGGCAGGAACTTAAACGGAAGGAACTACTGCCTGTAGAACCTTTCACCCAAAAACAGCCTCCGAAGAAGCAAAAGTGTCAAATTTTTAACATTTTGAAAAGGTGTGAAGCGAAGACCAAGTCGCAGCCTTGCAAATCTGTTCAACAGAGGCCTCATTTTTAAAGGCCCAGGTGGAAGCCACAGCTCTAGTAGAATGAGCTGTAATCCTTTCAGGGGGCTGCTGTCCTGGACGTCTGGAACTTCTGCCAGACGCTTGTGCAAAAGAATAGACAGAGCAGAGATCTGTCCTTTTAAAGAACTAGCTGATAAGCCTTTGTCCAAACCCTCTTGGAGAAAGGACAATATCCTAGGAATCCTAACCTTACTCCATGAGTAACTCTTGGATTCACACCAATAAAGATATTTACGCCATATCTTATGGTAGATTTTCCTGGTAACAGGCTTCCGAGCCTGTATTAAGGTATCAATGACTGACTCGGAGAAGCCACGCCTTGATAGAATCAAGCGTTCAATCTCCATGCAGTCAGTCTCAGAGAAATTAGATTTGGATGATTGAAAGGACCTTGTATTAGAAGGTCCTGCCTCAGAGGCAGAGTCCATGGTGGAAGAGATGATATGTTCACTAGGTCTGCATACCAGGTCCTGCGTGGCCACGCAGGCGCTATCAGAATCACCGATGCTCTCTCCTGTTTGATTTTGGCAATCAGTCGAGGGAGCAGAGGAAACGGTGGAAACACATAGGCCAGGTTGAAGAACCAAGGAGCTGCTAGAGCATCTATCAGCGTTGCTCCCGGGTCCCTGGACCTGGATCCGTAACAAGGAAGCTTGGCGTTCTGGCGATACGCCATGAGATCCAGTTCTGGTTTGCCCCAACGATGGACCAGTTGAGCAAACACCTCCGGATGGAGTTCCCACTCCCCCGGATGAAAAGTCTGACGACTTAGAAAATCCGCCTCCCAGTTCTCTACGCCTGGGATGTGGATCGCTGACAGGTGGCAAGAGTGAGACTCTGCCCAGCGAATTATCTTTGAGACTTCTAACATCGCTAGGGAACTCCTGGTTCCCCCTTGATGGTTGATGTAAGCCACAGTCGTGATGTTGTCCGACTGAAATCTGATGAACCTCAGTGTTGCTAACTGAGGCCAAGCTAGAAGAGCATTGAATATTGCTCTTAACTCCAGAATATTTATTGGGAGGAGTTTCTCCTCCTGAGTCCACAATCCCTGAGCCTTCAGGGAGTTCCAGACTGCGCCCCAACCTAGAAGGCTGGCATCTGTTGTTACAATCGTCCAATCTGGCCTGCGAAAGGTCATACCCTTGGACAGATGGACCCGAGAACGCCACCAGAGAAGAGAATCTCTGGTCTCTTGATCCAGATTTAGTAGAGGGGACAAATCTGAGTAATCCCCATTCCACTGACTTAGCATGCATAATTGCAGCGGTCTGAGATGCAGGCGCGCAAATGGCATTATGTCCATTGCCGCTACCATTAAGCCGATTACTTCCATGCACTGAGCCACTGACGGGCGTGGAATGGAATGAAGGACACGGCAAGCATTTAGAAGTTTTGATAACCTGGACTCCGTCAGGTAAATTTTCATCTCTACAGAATCTATAAGAGTCCCTAGGAAGGAGACTCTTGTGAGTGGTGATAGAGAACTCTTTTCCACGTTCACTTTCCACCCATGCGACCTCAGAAATGCCAGAACTATCTCTGTATGAGACTTGGCAATTTGAAATCTTGACGCCTGTATCAGGATGTCGTCTAGATACGGAGCCACCGCTATGCCTCGCGGTCTTAGAACCGCCAGAAGTGAGCCCAGAACCTTTGTAAAAATTCTCGGGGCAGTGGCCAACCCGAAGGGAAGAGCTACAAATTGGTAATGCCTGTCTAGAAAGGCAAACCTTAGGAACCGATGATGATCTTTGTGAATCGGTATGTGAAGGTAGGCATCCTTTAAGTCCACTGTGGTCATGTACTGACCCTCTTGGATCATGGGTAGGATGGTCCGAATAGTTTCCATTTTGAATGATGGAACTCTGAGGAATTTGTTTAAGATCTTTAAATCCAAGATTGGTCTGAAGGTTCCCTCTTTCTTGGGAACCACAAACAGATTTGAATAAAATCCCTGTCCTTTTTCCGTCCACGGAACTGGATGGATCACTCCCATTACTAGGAGGTCTTGCACACAGCTTAGGAATGCCTCTTTCTTTATCTGGTTTGCTGATAACCTTGAAAGATGAAATCTCCCTTGTGGAGGAGAAGCTTTGAAGTCCAGACGATATCCCTGAGATATGATCTCCAACGCCCAGAGATCCTGAACATCTCTTGCCCACGCCTGGGCGAAGAGAGAAAGTCTGCCCCCCACTAGATCCATTTCCGGATAGGGGGCCGTTCCTTCATGCTGTCTTGGGGGCAGCAGCAGGCTTTCTGGCCTGCTTGCCCTTGTTCCAGGACTGGTTAGGTTTCCAGGCCTGTCTGGAATGAGCAACAGTTCCCTCTTGTTTTGAAGCGGAGGAAGTTGATGCTGCTCCTGCCTTGAAATTTCGAAAGGCACAAAAATTAGACTGTTTGGCCTTTGATTTGGCCCTGTCCTGAGGAAGGGTATGACCCTTGCCTCCAGTAATGTCAGCAATAATTTCCTTCAAGCCAGGCCCGAATAAGGTCTGCCCCTTGAAAGGAATGTTGAGTAATTTAGACTTTGAAGTCACGTCAGCTGACCAGGATTTAAGCCATAGCGCCCTACGCGCCTGGATGGCGAATCCGGAATTCTTAGCCGTTAGTTTAGTCAAATGAACAATGGCATGAGAAACAAATGAGTTAGCTAGCTTAAGCGTTCTAAGCTTGTCAATAATTTCATTCAATGGAGCTGTCTGGATGGCCTCTTCCAGGGTCTCAAACCAGAATGCCGCCGCAGCAGTGACAGGCGCAATGCATGCAAGGGGCTGTAAAATAAAACCTTGTTGAATAAACATTTTCTTAAGGTAACCCTCCAATTTTTTATCCATTGGATCTGAAAAAGCACAACTGTCCTCAACCGGGATAGTGGTACGCTTTGCTAAAGTAGAAACTGCTCCCTCCACCTTAGGGACCGTCTGCCATAAGTCCCGTGTAGTGGCGTCTATTGGAAACATTTTTCTAAATATAGGAGGTGGGGAAAAGGGCACACCGGGTCTATCCCACTCCTTGCTAATAATTTCTGTAAGCCTTTTAGGTATAGGAAAAACGTCAGTACACACCGGCACCGCATAGTATCTATCCAGCCTACACAATTTCTCTGGAATTGCAACTGTGTTACAGTCATTCAGAGCAGCTAATACCTCCCCAAGCAATACACAGAGGTTCTCAAGCTTAAATTTAAAATTAGAAATCTCTGAATCAGGTTTCCCCGAGTCAGAGATGTCACCCACAGACTGAAGCTCTCCGTCCTCATGTTCTGCATACTGTGACGCAGTATCAGACATGGCTCTAACAGCATTTACGCGCTCTGTATCTCTCCTAACCCCAGAGCTATCGCGCTTGCCTCTTAATTCAGGCAATCTAGATAATACCTCTGACAGGGTATTATTCATGATTGCAGCCATGTCCTGCAAGGTAATCGCTATGGGCGTCCCTGATGTAATTGGCGCCATATTAGCGTGCGTCCCCTGAGCGGGAGGCGAAGGGTCTGACACGTGGGGAGAGTTAGTCGGCATAACTTCCCCCTCGACAGAACCCTCTGGTGATAATTCTTTTATAGATAAAGACTGATCTTTACTGTTTAAGGTGAAATCAATACATTTAGTACACATTCTCCTATGGGGCTCCACCATGGCTTTCAAACATAATGAACAAGTATGTTCCTCTGTGTCAGACATGTTTAAACAGACTAGCAATGAGACTAGCAAGCTTGGAAAACACTTTAAAACAAGTTTACAAGCAATATAAAAAACGTTACTGCGCCTTTAAGAAACACAAATTTTCCCAAATTTTGAAATAACAGTGAAAAAATGCAGTTACACTAACGAAATTTTTACAGTGTATGTAATAAGTTAGCAGAGAATTGCACCCACTTGCAAATGGATGATTAACCCCTTAATACCAAAAACGGAATAACAAATGACAAAAATGTTTTTTAAACAGTCACAACTGCCACAGCTCTACTGTGGCTTTTTACCTCCCTCAATACGACTTTTGAAGCCTTTTGAGCCCTTCAGAGAAGTCCTGGATCATGCAGGAAGAAGCTGGATGTCTGTGTCTGTAATTGTTGCTGTGCAAAAAACGCCAAAATAGGCCCCTCCCACTCATATTACAACAGTGGGAAGCCTCAGGGAACTGTTTCTAGGCAAAATTCAAGCCAGCCATGTGGAAAAAACTAGGCCCCAATAAGTTTTATCACCAAACATATGTAAAAAACGATTAAACATGCCAGCAAACGTTTTAAAATACACTTTTATAAGAGTATGTATCTCTATTAATAAGCCTGATACCAGTCGCTATCACTGCATTTAAGGCTTTACTTACATTACTTCGGTATCAGCAGCATTTTCTAGCAAATTCCATTGCTAGAAAAATATTTTAACTGCACATACCTTATTACAGGAAAACCTGCACGCTATTCCCCCTCTGAATGTGTGAGAACAGCAAAGGATCTTAGTTACTTCTGCTAAGATCATAGAAAACGCAGGCAGATTCTTCTTCTAAATACTGCCTGAGATAAACAGTACACTCCGGTACCATTTAAAAATAACAAACTTTTGATTGAAGAAATAAACTAAGTATAAAACACCACAGTCCTCTTACGACCTCCATCTTAGTTGAGAGTTGCAAGAGAATGACTGGATATGGCAGTGAGGGGAGGAGCTATATAGCAGCTCTGCTGTGGGTGATCCTCTTGCAACTTCCTGTTGGGAAGGAGAATATCCCACAAGTAATGGATGATCCGTGGACTGGATACACTTAACAAGAGAAAATGTTCATATAAATATTAATATTTTTTTTTTATAAGGGTTAAAAGGTATGTTATATTGCCATGAATTGACTGCAAAGGGCTATTATGTGTATATATATGTGTGTGTGTGTGTGTATTATATATACACATATAAATATATATATATATATATATATATATATATATATATATATATATATATATATATATATATATATGTGTGTGTATGTGTTTCAATTTTTGCTTTTAAATCTTAGCTGAGAGCTTGTAAGTGAGTGCTGGACTTTCTCTGTGTGTTGTATTAATTTGTTTTGTAATTTCCCTATGGTTCTTGCACCCAGACCTGTCTGGGGTTAACTGCCTGTGACTCTGGGGACAGCACATCTTTCTGTGAGTGCCCGTGAGCACCCAGGGCTGAGCATGTTACAGGGTCATGGGATGTGTACCCAGTCCGGTATGAGAGTGCAGTCCCCTTCCGTGTTTTGTATATGTCTAGGGTGATTACATAAGCCTGTGCACCCTTCCCTTGTTCGCAGTTTGTTTGGATTTGAGAGCTTGCATTGTGTGGCTGTTTTAGGGTCCCAGGTATTGGAAAGGACCTTGTTGTGGTACCTGAGCTTGTCCCATTTGGCCAGATGCGGTAACTAACCTTTCTATTTTTGCTTTTAAATTTTAGCTGAGAGCTTGTGAGTGCTGGACTTTCTCTGTGTGTTGTATTAATTTGTTTGTAATTTCCCTATGGTTCTGGTTCTTGCACCCAGACCTGTTTGGGGTTAACTGCCTGTGACTCTGGGGACAGCACAGCTTCCTGTGAGTGCCCGTGAGCACCCAGGGCTGAGCATGTTACAGGGTCATGGGATGTGTACCCAGTCCGGTATGAGAGAAATATCTATTTTACATAAACTATTTAAAAAAAATTCTATGTGACAAACATAGGAATGTAAAATATGCGTAACGTGATTAGTGTTTCGCAATGTAAGTCTAACGAGGTATTGGGTTAGCGCACATGAAAACGTAGCTATTGAAATAATTAATATAAAATATTAAAAATATTAATAATAATTATTAAAAATAATTCTAGATACTGTAAAAAAATCTAAATTATCTATAGATTTTTTTTGAATATCAATAGTTTTTAATAATTATTTAATATTTCAGTAAAATACATATCTATACAAATTCATATATAGCTATATGTATATACAGATATGCTGTATATAGAACTATGTATTTACAATACAATGTACTGTATGTGAAGCACATTGGAATGTGAAATATTAATAACACCTGTCAGGTAAGTGCACAAGAGATAAGTGTTTTATTCTTCTGCACTCTCCTTTGAAGTCTATGTGGAGAATAAGTTAGCACGGTCGCGATATCTGAAGTCCTTGCGTGCAAAACTTTCAACTTATAATACACACGCTAACCCGCACACAAAAAGATTACTTCTAATGAAGTTTGCGCTTTAATAGGAGTGCTAAATAGTCACTTGTAATCTACCCCATTGTAATTACAAGACATTTCTATTGTCTTGTTATAGAATAATATATCACGCATGTAGCAGAGGTAAGCTTCTAAAGTCTGCACTGTGCACTTGCAATTCTCAGAACTGGGAAAAAACAAATTTTTCAGACTATAGTGCAAAGTTGTTTTACATGGCATAATTAAAGGGATGGTAAATCCTAGCGTTTGTGAAACACTAGGATTCACCATTGGAACAAATAAAGGCGACTTTCAGTCATAAAGTATAAAATACTTCATGCTGAAAGTTCCTTTATTTGTTTGAAGCGTTCGCCACACTGAGCTTCTAAGGCAGCCCACTGCAGAACGCTATTTTGCAGAGAGGTGACGTTTACACCTCTTAGCCAATAGCCGTGCAGGCTATCCAGCTTGGCGCCAGTTGGATACTTCATGACTGAAAGTCCCCTTAATTTGTTCCAATGATAAATCTCTATCGGCTAGATTTAGAGTTTTGTTGGTAACGACCCGCGTAGCTAACGCTGGCTTTTTTCTGGCCGCACCTTTAAAATAACTCTGGTATTGAGAGTCCACAGAATGGCTGCGTTAGGCTCCAAAAAAGGAGCGTAGAGCATATTTAATGCAACTTCAACTCTCGATACCAGAGTTGCTTACGGACGCGGCCAGCCTCAAAAACGTGCTCGTGCACGATTCCCCCATAGGAAACAATGGGGCTGTTTGAGCTGAAAAAAAACCTAACACCTGCAAAAAAGCCGCGTTCAGCTCCTAACGCAGCCCCATTGTTTCCTATGGGGAAACACTTCCTACGTCTGCACCTAACACTCTAACATGTACCCCGAGTCTAAACACCCCTAACCTTACACTTATTAACACCTATTCTGCCGCCCCCGCTATCGCTGACCCCTGTATATTATTTTTAACCCCTAATGTGCCGCTCCGTAAACCGCAGCTACTTACATTATCCCTATGTACCCCTAATCTGCTGCCCCTAACACCGCCGACCCCTATATTATATTTATTAACCCCTAATCTGCCCCCCACAACGTCGCCTCCATCTGCCTACACTTATTAACCCCTAATCTGCCGAGCGGACCGCACCGCTATTATTATAAAGTTATTAACCCCTAATCCGCCTCACTAACCCTATAATAAATAGTATTAACCCCTAATCTGCCCTCCCTAACATCGCCGACACCTAACTTCAATTATTAACCCCTAATCTGCCGACTGGAGCTCACCGCTATTCTAATAAATGTATTAACCCCTAAAGCTAAGTCTAACCCTAACACTAACACCCCCCTAAATTAAATATAATTTTAATCTAACGAAATTAATTAACTCTTCTTAAATAAATTATTCCTATTTAAAGCTAAATACTTACCTGTAAAATAAATCCTAATATAGCTACAATATAAATTATAATGATATTATAGCTATTTTAGGATTAATATTTATTTTACAGGTAACTTTGTATTTATTTTAACCAGGTACAATAGCTATTAAATAGTTAAGAACTATTTAATAGCTAAAATAGTTAAAATAATTACAAATTTACCTGTAAAATAAATCCTAACCTAAGTTACAATTAAACCTAACACTACACTATCAATAAATAAATTAAATAAAATACCTATAATTATCTACAATTAAACCTAACACTACACTATCAATAAATAAATTAAATACAATTCCTACAAATAAATACAATGAAATAAACTAACTAAAGTACAAAAAATAAAAAAGAACTAAGTTACAAAAAATAAAAAAGAACTAAGTTACAAAAAATAAAAAAATATTTACAAACATTAGAAATATATTACAACAATTTTAAACTAATTACACCTACTCTAAGCCCCCTAATAAAATAACAAAGCCCCCCAAAATAAAAAAATGCCCTACCCTATTCTAAATTACTAAAGTTCAAAGCTCTTTTACCTTACCAGCCCTGAACAGGGCCCTTTGCGGGGCATGCCCCAAGAAGTTCAGCTCTTTTGCCTGTAAAAAAAACATACAATATCCCCCCCCCCCAACATTACAACCCACCACCCACATACCCCTAATCTAACCCAAACCCCCCTTAAATAAACGGTAGGAATAAGGTAGGAATATTCTGATTGGCTGATGGAGTCAGCCAATCAGAATCAAGTTCAATCCGATTGGCTGATCCAATCAGCCAATCAGATTGAGCTCGCATTCTATTGGCTGATCGGAACAGCCAATAGAATGCAAGCTCAATCTGATTGGCTGATTGGATCAGCCAATCGGATTGAACTTGATTCTGATTGGCCGATTCCATCAGCCAATCAGAATATTCCTACCTTAATTCCGATTGGCTGATAGAATCCTATCAGCCAATCGGAATTCGAGGGACGCCATCTTGGATGACGTCATTTAAAGGAACCGTCATTCGTCGTTCAGTCGTCGGCCAGGATGGATGTTCCGCGTCGGAGGTCTTCAGGATGCTGCCGCTCCGCTCCGGATGGATGACGATAGAAGATTCCGCTTGGATGAAGACTTCAATCGGATGGAAGACCTCTTCTGCCCCGCTTGGATGAAGACTTCTACCGGATGGAGGACCTCTTCTTGCTCCGCTTGGATGAAGAATTTGGCTCGGCTGGGTGAAGACGACTCAAGGTAGGGAGATCTTCAGGGGCTTAGTGTTAGGTTTATTTAAGGGGGGTTTGAGGGGGGGTATTGTATGTTTTTTATTACAGGCAAAAGAGCTGAACTTCTTGGGGCATGCCCCGCAAAGGGCCCTGTTCAGGGCTGGTAAGGTAAAAGAGCTTTGAACTTTAGTAATTTAGAATAGGGTAGGGCATTTTTTTATTTTGGGGGGCTTTGTTATTTTATTAGGGGGCTTAGAGTAGGTGTAATTAGTTTAAAATTGTTGTAATATATTTCTAATGTTTGTAAATATTTTTTTATTTTTTGTAACTTAGTTCTTTTTTATTTTGGTACTTTAGTTAGTTTATTTCATTGTATTTATTTGTAGGAATTGTATTTAATTTATTGATAGTGTAGTGTTAGGTTTAATTGTAGATAATTATAGGTATTTTATTTAATTTATTTATTGATAGTGTAGTGTTAGGTTTAATTGTAACTTAGGTTAGGATTTATTTTACAGGTAAATTTGTAATTATTTTAACTATTTTAGCTATTAAATAGTTCTTAACTATTTAATAGCTATTGTACCTGGTTAAAATAAATACAAAGTTACCTGTAAAATAAATATTAATCCTAAAATAGCTATAATATCATTATAATTTATATTGTAGCTATATTAGGATTTATTTTACAGGTAAGTATTTAGCTTTAAATAGGAATAATTTATTTAAGAAGAGTTAATTAATTTCGTTAGATTAAAATTATATTTAATTTAGGGGGGTGTTAGTGTTAGGGTTAGACTTAGCTTTAGGGGTTAATACATTTATTAGAATAGCGGTGAGCTCCAGTCGGCAGATTAAGGGTTAATAATTGAAGTTAGGTGTCGGCGATGTTAGGGAGGGCAGATTAGGGGTTAATACTATTTATTATAGGGTTAGTGAGGCGGATTAGGGGTTAATAACTTTATTATAGTAGCGGTGCGGTCCGCTCGGCAGATTAGGGGTTAATAAGTGTAGGCAGGTGGAGGCGACGTTGAGGGGGGCAGATTAGGGGTTAATAAATATAATATAGGGGTCGGCGGTGTTAGGGGCAGCAGATTAGGGGTACATAAGTATAACGTAGGTGGCGGTCGGCAGATTAGGGGTTAAAAAAATTTAATCGAGTGTCGGCGATGTGGGGGGGCCTCGGTTTAGGGGTACATAGGTAGTTTATGGGTGTTATTGTACTTTAGAGCACAGTAGTTAAGAGCTTTATGAACCGGCGTTAGCCAAGAAAGCTCTTAACTACTGACTTTTTTCTGCGGCTGGAGTTTTGTCGTTAGATTTCTAACGCTCACTTCAGACACGACTCTAAATACCGGAGTTAGAAAGATCCCATTGAAAAGATCGGATACGCAATTGACGTAAGGGGATCTGCGGTATGGAAAAGTCGCGGCTGAAAAGTGAGCGTTAGACCCTTTTTTGAATGACTCCAAATACCGGCGGTAGCCTAAAACCAGCGTTAGGAGCCTCTAACGCTGGTTTTCACGGCTACCGCCAAACTCCAAATCTAGGCCTAAGTGATTAACCCTGCATAGGAGTTAAACGCATATTTAAAGTACCTCAGAGCACTGCTGGCCCCAAGCGAAAAACGCTGCTGATCCTATCAGCAGTACTAGTTGTGCAACTTTGCTGTGTAACCGGTACTTCTGATTGGAACAGCATCTGTTTCCATTTGAGATCAGCAGTGCTCTGTGGGTCCCGGGCGGCACTTCTAATATGAGTTTAACCCCATTGCAGGTCAATAGTCTTAAAATTACATGCACTATTGAATTAGAGCATGTTATTTTTTGGCTATAATCGTCCTTTAATCAAACGATTTTTTTTTAATTTTATTTATTTACATATTATATGTTGCACAAGATTAGGACATATGGCAAGGATAGAATGGTGCCATTTTGTGCTAGGGTAAAAATGTATACAGGACTGCACACATCTGCATTATGGTAAATATGTATATACATAAAAATAAAAAGAATATGTGTCAGGGTTCATGTAAATAAGAATATGTTGCCCTCTAGTGGACAAGATGTGATGTTACATCCCTTTAGTAATTCAATTGCTGTGATTTACAAACACTATACAGAAAAGCATAAGGGGTTAAACAGCCCATTCCTTAACACTTGAAGGGTACCACCTGACTAGGGTGACCATATTGCCACTTTAAAAAATACATATGTCAGGGCTGTTTTCAAGGCTGTTTAAAGAAATGTTTTGTATAAGAACCCTGTTATATGTATTTTTCTTATATGTCCCTTTTTAAAGCGCCAATATGGTCACCTTACACCTGACTAAAAGGGAGACTTCCACCCATCTAAGGAGTTCCCACCAACTTGACCACCAAATAAAACACATACACAGAAGCTGAGTTTAAGACTAAAATGGTCAATTTTATTAGAAACAGGCAACAATTTTAAACCGACTAAAAGTTTAAGGTTTAGTAACTTTAAAAGATTGCAACAAATGAATATTATCATTTAACAGATACAATACCAGGTCAGAGCCCCACCTGAACTCTTCAGCCTGCATACTCTGGAGAGGGGCATGCCCTGGAAACCACCAGACATCGCTTGGTCATCACTCCATCCCAAAAATGCCCCAAGGCCTTGACCAGCTGCCATGGCTAGGGTGCATCAGTAGCTCCAGTCCAGTAGGGCAACCTGGGTGAGCCAATTGGACAACCAGCTACAGACCACGTAGAATTAAATTACAGGTCGGTATTTGGGCTAGATCAATTAAGCCTACCCGTAACCTAATGGAAGCCGCTTACTTATAGCCGCCAGCCTGCCACCACAAAACCTCAACCCATGGGCAAGTGGGCGAGTGGGAAAGCTGGAACTTTAGGAAGGAGGGGTAGAAACTGGCGAGTCTAGCCCTCACCTCATACTGCAACATTGCTGCAAACACACACATACACTCATCTTTATCTCCTTAATTCAGGCTGTTAACCCTTATCTGCGTTTCAGAGCAACAAGGGGTCCTACACTAGCATTATTAGATGTTGTACTAACTTGCTAATATGGTAGTCTCATTCCCCATCTCCCTCTCACAGTTTCCATTTGCAGTAAAGGATGCACCACATTCTTCCACAATGTTAAAGTCTCTCCTTTTGAAACAAATACAGGTAAAAATAGATTCTTCAAATTACATTTCAGGGTTTAATCAAGGCCTAGATACACCAGGGATTGGACTAAATTTACTGCAGTAGCCAACATATTTAAAGAAACATTAAGTGCAATAATAAAAGGCTCTAACTATGTTTATTCCAATAGTTCCTTACGGCCCAATAAGCCTATTTCATCACAGGAGTGAGTGATTACAATGCAAACAAGAACACCATTTCCGTATTCGAAAAAGAGACTGTATAGGATTAGATTGAATATCAGAAAATTCACAGACTGAAAGACTAAAGAACCCAAAAAGGGCATTTTTTAATGCACTTAAAAATAATCAACAGGCAAAAATAAATCAAACTGAGACAACTGCCCGAAGGACTTTCCTACCAAAGGCTGCATCAGAAGAAGCAAAAACATAAAAATGGTAGACTTTAGTAGTAAAAGTATGCAAAGAAGACCAAGTAGCTGCCTTTTAAATTTGGTAAACTGAAGCCTCATTCTTGAAAGCCCAAGAAGTGACAACTGATCTTGTAGAATGAGCAGTAATCCGTTTAAAGGGAGGCTGACCCGCCTCTAAGTAAACCTTATGAATCAAAAGTTTCAACCAAAAGGCCAAAGAAACATCAGAAACTTTCTGTCCTTTCCTAGAACCTAAAAAGTAAACAAACAAACTAGAAGTTTGTCTGAAATCCTTAGTAGTAGTAATATATTACTTTGATGCTCTAACAACATCCAAATTATGCAAAGATCTATCTGAAGCATTCTTGGGATTAGGACACAAAGAAGGGACAACAATCTCCTGACTGATATTGTCTGAAGACACAACAGGCAGAAAATAAAATGTAGTCCTTAAAAATGCCTTATTCTGAAACAATATAAGATGAGGAGGATCACAAGAAAGAGCAGATAATTCAGAGACTCCTCTAGCAGAAGAGATAGCCAAAATAAGCAAAACCTTCCAAGAAAGAAACTTAATGAATTCACGTATGAATAGACTCAAAAGGAGGAGCCTACAAAACCTTTAACATAAATTAAGATTCCAGGGAGGAGAAATTGGCTTGATCACAGGCTTAATTTGTGCCAAAGCCTGAACAAAATCATATATGTCAGGAAGATTAGTAATCTTCCTATAAAAAAAACTGAGAGAGCAGAAATCTACCCTTTTAAAGAACTGGCAGATAGGCCCTTATCCAAACCATCCTGTAAGAACTGGAAAATTATAGGAATTCTAAAAGAATACCAGGAAAAGCCATGCTCTATACACCAAGCAATAAAAACCCTCCAGACCTTATGATAAATCTTCCTAGTCCCAGGTTTATAAACTTGGATTAAGGTTTCAGTCACAGAATCTGAGAAACCTCTATACTTAAGAACTAACCATTAAATGTCCATACCATCTAGCTTAGAGATTTGAGATCTGGATGGAAAAACGGACCTTAATAAAGAAGGTCTGGTCGAAGCGGAACATTCCAAGGAGGGCAACTGGACATCTGAACCAGATCTGCATATAAAATCCTGTAAAGCCAATCTGGGCAGGATTACTGATGATTTCTCTAGCCTTATCTTGGAAAACGATAAGCAACCTGAAAAGACCAATGAGTAACAAACCCTGCCTGAGGGTCCATAGACCTCGCAAAGTACCTGGGAAGTTTTTGTTTAAACTAGAAGCTATCAGATCTGTCTCTGGGAGACCCCAGAGATCCACAATCTGATTGAACACATCATGATGAAGAGACTATTTCCCTGCATGCAGAGACTGACGAATGAGAAAATCTACTTCCCAGTTATTCACTTCTGGAATATGAATTGCAGAAACCAAACAAGAATTGGCTTCTGCCCATAAGAGAATTTGAGACGCTTCCCTCATGGCTAGGGAACTGCAGGTTCCCCCTCATGATTGATATAATCCACTGCTGTGACATTGTCTGATTGAAAGCGGAGATGAGACTCCCTTTTCAACAAAGGCCAAGTCTGAAGAGCCCAAAAAATAGCACAAAGTTTTAGAATATTTATTGGCAACCTTTCCCCCCGAGAAACCCAAACCCCTTGTGCTCTCAGAAACCTCCAAACAGCTCCCCAACCTGAAACACTTGCATCTGTAGTGATCACAGTCAAGGTAGGACGAGCAAAAGAAGCCCCCTGAATAATGAACTGATGATCCAGCCACCAAGGTAAAGACTTTTGAGACAGCTGAGTATAATCCCTGCGCCACTGACAAAGCATACAAAGCTGAAAAGGTCTCATGTGAAATCAAGCAAATGGAATTGCATCTGAAGCTGCAATCATAAGACCCAGTGCTTCCATACAAGGAGCAAACCATTCTGTATCCAAACCATCCTGTAAGAACTTAAAAATTCTAGGAATTCTAAAAGAATACCAGGAAAAGCCATGATCTATACACCAAGCAATAAAAGCCCTCCAAAGATTATGATAAATCTTCCTAGTCGCAGGTTTACAAGCCTGGATTAAGGTTTCAGTCACAGCTTGTGAGCCTTCCTAAGTATACTTCTAAACAAATGATACCAAAAGAACTAAGCATATTAGATAATAGAAGTAAATTGGAAAGTTGTTTTAAATTGTATGTTCTGTCTGAATTATGAAGAGCAATTGTTGGGTTTAATTTCCCTTTAAACAGCACTTCAGCGTTGCTGCAGGTTATCACCATATTTCCAGCATCTAACAGCATTGAAAAGGACACACTTGATATTTAAACAATACAAAAGAATAAACAAGACCTTCACAGAAGACGTAGCCACTTAATGACAGATAGTTCAATGTTAGTAGACAGTAACTAAGATTTCCTCAAAGCTTTTAAGACATTTACATTTGTATCGCTATATAGATGGAATTAATTGGCTGATTACTCCTTAAATAACAGCCACCATGCATCTTGTCTGTCAGTTTGTCTAGGGGACCTGAGTGGGGTAAGGACACCCCCTCATTCCAATCTTAACCAAAAAAATGAAGATCTTGAATACAAAGGGAGTACAGAGAAAAGCTGGGAAAATCAAAGGGGGGAGAGAAGAAGATAAGAGGGGAAGATGAAGAAGAGTAAGAAAAGAGTGCCTCCCGACCATGACACACCCAGTGGAATTTTCATCAATAAGGAAAATATTATGGTTAGCCAACGGATGTATAAAGGCATATAAGATCTCTGCTGTATTGGGTCTATTGACAATTCAAACAGTATTATAGGGAGTCATATGTGATGTGTAATAAAACCAGACTTTGTGAAAAGCTTCCTGAGTGTCTTGTAATATTGGTGCCTGTGCGGACATATTGTATATGTGCCTAATTTTATGTAAAATTTCATCCCAGGGGGGAGTCCCCTCCTTCCAGTGATGGACTATACATATACGTGTAGCTGTACATAAAATTTTGATAAATTGATTAATGTCTTTATTAAACTGCCTTAAGCGTACATTCAATAGGGCTGGGTTCATTGATGACTGAATGTGGCTATCTAGTACCTTACTTAAAAGGAGTGATAATTTATTCCAGATTAGCTTAGAGTAAGAGCAGTCCCACTGCATGTGTTTGTATGTGCCTTTGACTTCACAACCCCTGTAACAGAGCTTGGACACCCGTTTAATGGAGTGAGAGGTGATAATTGGAGTGAGATACCATCTGAAAATTGTTTTAAGGCAATTTTCCTGCATGTCGGCACTCAACAGGCCTTTACTCGCATTATATATTAAGTTATTCCAGTCGGAAATATCAATTTCTGTATTGAGGTCGGCCTCCCATTTGAGCTGAAGGCTTGTTTTAGTGATTTGTGTGGAAGATTGAATTAGTTGGTATAATTGTGAAATAGTTTTTCTAGGTCTGGATGAGGAGCTACAAATTATTTCTAAGGGAGTGAATTTGTGACCAGTCAATGAAGGTAGGTATTTATGTATGATGGAGGATATCTGAAGATATAGAAACCAATGTAATTTGGAAGGAGACAATTTATCCTGAAGTTGTGTGTATGTCATTAATTTGCCTTTGTCTACTAAGTCTGCGATACTATAAAGACCTCTGTTTTCCCACTGCTGTATAGCTGGGATCTGTTCTGAAGGTATGAGGGATCTGTTAGGGAGAATTTTGAGAGATGAAACGAGAGTGGACCAAGCTTTGAGTATGTAATCTGTAATTGGGAATTTGTTAAGTTTTTGGGTTTGAGCTCTATGTGGGTCCCACAGAGCCAGCTCTTGAGGATATAGTTTGTTTATGTCTGACTCCAATGTGGTCCATCTTATCTCATCTTCCGTTTTGTTAAGGAGAGTAGTTTGGGCTAACCTAGCTGCTTGGAAGTAGTGTCTGAGATTTGGTGCGCCCAGGCCTCCCAGTTGCCTATGTCTCGTAAATATTGGTTTAGGAATTCTGACTTTTTTAGTCCCTCTTAAAAAATTGTTAATTCAACCTTGAAGATTGTCTAGATCACAATTCGGGATGCCTATCGGTAGGGTCCGAAATAAATATAAAATCTTTGGTAACACAGACATTTTGATCGCAGATAGATGTCCAAACCAAGAAAATCTGTTTGTTCCATTTAGTGAGGTCCTGTTTGATTACTGTCCGGGTTTTTTCCCTGTTTTGTTTGCCATGTGCTGCTGGCAGCCATTTTATTCACCTCGCTGACTATGGTGCATTGTGGGGGATGCTGCTCATTTCCTGCACTTCCTTTTATGGCCAGACTGGTGTGCATCAGCTGTGTGAGACAGGATGCAGTCTCAGAATTGTGATGTCATCACTTATTATTTAAAGGGCCTCTGTTCAGTATGCTTTGCCTTTGCGTTGTCTCAGACCTGTTTGTGAGAGTTCCTGTGTATTACCTGGCTGTCTGACGTCCTTCCTGGTTCCTGATCCCTGGCTTGTTCCTGACTCTGCTGTTTTCCTTGTTCCTGATTCCGGCTCGTCTGACTATTCGCTTTGGCTCCAGACTCGGCTCATCTGACTTCCAGCTCTGGTTTTGACTCCTGGCTTGTTATTTGATGTCATACTCTGCAAGGGAGCAGGTTCAGGAGTAAGGAGCTGTTGTGCAGAGGTGTCAGGTTTTGGGGTTAATGTTGTGTTTTGTCTGCGTGAGTCTTTCCTTTTAGGCATAATAAAACAGGTACAAGGTTTTAGGAAATAAAGGAGATGGTTTTATTTATAGGATAAATCAATGTAGAGATATGAAATTAGATAAGACAAAGTCTATAGGTTGTAGTATTAAGCAGGAATACAGTTCTTTGTAATAACAGGCAGGATACTTGCATATGCTGTAGACTGGAACAGTGAAATAACAGGCAGGAATGCAGAGCTTTGTAATAACAAGCAGGATACTTGCATATGCTGTAGAACTGTATAATAACAGGCAGGAAATGCAGAGCTTTGTGGAACAGACAGGATATTTGCATATGCTGAAGACTGGAACTGTGTAATAACACGCAGGAAAGCAGAGCTTTGTAATAACAAGCAGGATACTTGCATATGCTGTAGAACTGGAACTGTGTAGTATCAGGCAGGAAAGCAGAGCTTGTATAACAGACAGGATACTTGCATATGCTGAAGACTGGAACTGTGTAATAACACGCAGGAATGCAGTGCCTTGTAATAACAAGCAGAATACTTGCATATGCTGTAGATTGGAACTTTGTGGAAACAAACAGGATATTTGCATAGACTGCAATTTGGAACTTTGTAGAAACGAACAGGATATTTGCATAGACTGCAATTTGGAACTTTGTAGAAACAAACAGGATATTTGCATAGACTGCAATTTGGAACTTTGTAGAAACAAACAGGATATTTGCATAGACTGCAATTTGGAACTTTGTAGAAACAAACAGGATATTTGCATAGACTGCAATTGGAACTTTGTGGTATCAGGAAACAAGCAAGCAAAAGTACCTGAGTCAGTCCTTAGGAAAGAGAGTTTTAGGCAAGATCAATTGCCAGGAAATCAGTCCAAAAATGAAACACAGTGCCAAGGGATTATCCAGAAGAATAGTCAGTATTTGAAGCAGAAATCAGGAACCAGCAAATCCAACAAATCTGTATTTTTCACAGGATACAGGAGCAGAGAGTCAGAGTATCACACTTAATGTGAAGGCACAGAATTGCAAACAAACCTCCCAGATAAAGCAGGCTGCTGATTAAATGATTTCTTTCAGCTGGCAAGCAGGTGGAACCACAGAGCCAAAGTTGCAGCAAACAGAAAAACACAATATTCCTTTCCTGTGATCAAGCCATCTGGTGGCATAGTGGTAAAACAACAGGCTGGGAAATAACAGCTGCAGAAATAGAGACAGGTCCCAGGTTCAATTCCAGGCTGAACCCTGACATTTGACTTTTTTGTTATTAATAAAGGTGTGATTATTTTTGCACTTCTTGTCTAAGTCTGATTCCTGGCACCCTGACATTACGCAAAGGCCATGAATCCTGATGGTGCTTTATCTGCACATTTCCAGGATGGATGAACAGGATCACCGCTTGGATCAATTTGCACTAGCCCTGCAAACCCTGCTGACTCGTACTGCACATTTGGACCAAAGTGTCCCACAAGTTATGGCTGCTCCTGTTTCCGCTGCTGCACCTAGTCCTACCAGGAGCATGTCCGGTTCTGCACCTCTACCTTATCGATATGGAGGTGATCCTATTCAGTGCAGAGGGTTTTTGAACCAGATGGTCATTTACTTTGAGATGTTACCTCAGGCGTTTCCCTCTGACAGAGCTAAGGTGGGATTTCTCATCTCGTTACTCTCTGACACAGCTCTTGCCTGGGCTAACCCCTTGTGGGAGACTAATAAACCTGTGATTTCAAATTACCCTGAATTTGTGGCCTCCTTTCGAAGGGTATTTGATGTTCCGGCTCGCTCCTCCTCTGCTGCTAAACGACTCATGTCCATTCAGCAAGGTACAAGATATGTTGCTCAGTATGCTATTGAGTTCCGTAAGCTTGCAGCAGAGGATGGTTGGAACAATGAAGCCCTTGTTGCCGCCTTCTTTCATGGGCTCTCTGATACGATTAAAGACGAAGTTGCTGCCAGAGATTTACCAGAGGATCTTGAGGCATTGGTGTCTTTTTTTATCCTAATTGACATCAGACTCAGAGAGAGGCCCTCTTTCAAGGAGCGCTTGCGGAAGCCTCCTGTTCCATTGTCTCCTACGTGTTCGTTCCCACCCATGCCTCCCTCTCCTCCCATGCCTCCTGGTCCCGAGTCACCAGGTACTGCTGAGCCGATGCAGTTGGGATTCATGCGTCTCTCCGCGGCGGAGAGGGCCTTTAGGAGGAGGGAGGGGCACTGCCTCTATTGTGGGTTAGAGGGCCACCTTTTGAAGTCTGATCCTACATGGCCTGGAAACGCTCACACCTAAGGTCCTGTCGGGGGCAGACCTTGGGTAGTTTATCCTCGTCCCCGGAACCGCTTAAGGAGCAACCTTTGGTCACAGTTGTCCTTTCCTGGGTGGACTCCTCCATAGTCACCCAGGCTCTTGTTGACTCCGGTGCTGCGGGCTATTTCACTGACAGTGCTTTTGTATCAAAGCACTCCATTCCTGTTTTGCCTCGGTCTGTTCCGCTTGCTATTGAGGCCATTGATGGCAGGCCCCTTCAGCCCGCACTCAATACTCACGAAACTGCTCCGTTGTCCATGGCTGTTGGGGCTCTCCATTATGAAACCCTCCAGTTCCAGGTGATAAACTCTCCGCAGTTTCCGTTTTTTCTGGGTTATCTCTGGCTCCAAAAGCACAATCACAGTCTCGACTGGCACAGGTCCAAAATTGTATCGTGGTCCCCGCAATGTATTTCCACTTGTCTTCGGAAACCAGTTAAAGTCTTGTGCACTTCTTCGGTATCTCAATTGCTAGAGGAGTACCGAGAGTTCCTAGACGTTTTTGACAAGGTGCGTGGCGGTACGTTGCCTCCTTACCGGTCTTACGATTGTGCCATAGACCTGCAACCTGGAGCCATTCCTCCTCGGGGCCGGGTTTACCCTCTGTCTGTTGCAGAGAATTGTGCTATGGAGGAGTATGTTGCCGATGCTCTGTCGGGGGGGATCATCCGCTAATCCTGCTCTCCTGCAGGGGCTGGCTTCTTCTTTGTGAAGAAAAAGGGTGGCGAGTTAAGACCATGCATCGATTATAGGGGTCTTAATCGTCTTACCATTAAGAATGCTTACCCTGTTCCGCTCATTACGGAACTCTTTGACCACCTCAAGGGAGCTATGGTCTCTTTACTAAACTTGATTTGAGAGGAGTGTACAATCTCTTTAGGATCAAGGAGGGCCACGAATGAAAAACAGCGTTTAACACCAGGAGCGGGCATTATGAATATCTTGTAATGCCCTTTGGCCTATGTAATTCTCCTGCTGTTTTCCAGGAATATATTAATGATGTCCTACGAGATATGTTGAAACAGTGAGTTGTGGTGTACTTAGACGACATCCTCATACACTCACCCACACTTGAGGCTCATCGTTCTGATGTTACACGGGTTCTTCAGAGACTACGTGAGAACGGTCTTTTTTGTAAACTCGAGAAATGTGAGTTCCATCAGACTCAAGTAACCTTCCTAGGTTATGTTATCTCCGTTGCAGGGTTCTCCATGGATCCTGACAAGTTATCTGCAGTTCTGCAGTGGCCTCGCCCAGTTGGTCTTCGGTCAATTCAACGTTTTTTGGGGTTCGCCAATTACTATAGAAAGTTTATTAAAAACTTTTCTTCCTTGGTCAAACCTATAACAGACATGATCCGTAAAGAGAATTATCCACTCCATTGGTCACCTACTGCCATTAAGGCCTCTTAAGACTGCCTTTGCTGCCGCTCCAGTTCTGGCTCATCTTAACCCTGTCCTGCCTTTCATTCTTGAGGTCGACGCATCTGAGACTGGAGTAGGTGCCCTCTTGTCTCAACGTCCTACGCCTGATGGTTCCTTGCATCCGCGTGGTTTCTTCTCTAAGAAATTGTCTCCAGTGGAGTGCAATTATGAAATTGGCGACAGGGAATTACTGGCCATAATTTTGGCACTCAAAAAATGGAGGCATCTTCTCAAGGGTACTAGCGTGCCAGTGCTCATTCTTACTGACCACAAGAATTTAACTTATCTATCTGAAGCAAAACGTTTGTCGCCCCGACAGGCCAGATGGGCGCTTTTTTTGTCTCGGTTTAATTATGTGGTCTCCTACCTGCCTGGTAATAAGAATGTTAGGGCTGATGCCCTCTCTCGACAATTTTCGCCTCTGTCCAAGGAGGAGTCTGTACCTACTCCTGTTATACCTCCTGACCATATTTTAGCTACCATACGTACTAATTTGACTTCTCCCTTGGGGGAGGAGATCCTGGCTGCACAAACCAATGCACCTCCTGAGAAACCTAGTGGTAAGTGATTTGTTCCTGAGAATCTTTGAATTAAACTTTTGCACACTTACTACTATCCTAAAGCTGCAGGTCACTCAGGCAAGAACCAAATGATTTGGTCTGTCACTCGACAATTCTGGTGGCCAGGTCTTCGTTCTGATGTTGCTGCGTATGTTGCCTCCTGCTCAGTTTGTGCACAGAATAAGACTCCTCTACGTCTTCCTGTGGGTCTTCTTCAACCTATTGCTAATGGTGAGCATCCTTGGACACATCTTTCCATGGACTTCATTGTCGAGCTCCCTGTTTCCAGTGGCAATACTGTTATCCTTATGGTGGTTGACCGTTTGTCTAAAATGTACATTGCATAGTGTCGGACCGGGGTAGCCAGTTTGTCTCCAGATTTTGGCGTTCCTTTTGCACACTTACTACTATCCTAAAGCCGCAGGTCACTCAGGCAAGAACCAAATGATTTGGTCTGTCACTCGACAATTCTGGTGGCCAGGTCTTCGTTCTGATGTTGCTGCGTATGTTGCCTCCTGCTCAGTTTGTGCACAGAATAAGACTCCTCTACGTCTTCCTGTGGGTCTTCTTCAACCTATTGCTAATGGTGAGCGTCCTTGGACACATCTTTCCATGGACTTCATTGTCGAGCTCCCTGTTTCCAGTGGCAATACTGTTATCCTTATGGTGGTTGACCGTTTTTCTAAAATGTACATTGCATAGTGTCGGACCGGGGTAGCCAGTTTGTCTCCAGATTTTGGCGTTCCTTTTGTGCTCAAATGGGGATCCAGCTTTCCTTCTCCTCGGCATATCACCCTCAATCTAATGGGGCTGCGGAACGGTCTAATCAAGCTCTGGAACAGTTCCTCCGTTGCTATGTCTCAGATCACCACAATAATTGGTCTGAACTGTTACCTTGGGCAGAGTTTGCTCGTAATAGTGCTATTAATGCTTCCTCCAAGTTATCCCCGTTCATGGCGAATTATGGGTTTCAACCATCCTTGTTGCCCGATTCATTCATGTCTCAGGGTATTCCGGCTTTGGAGAAGCATCTCCAGCAACTCCGTTCCACGTGGGTGCAGATTCAGGATTGCCTTCATCGTTCTATGCAGCGCCAAAGTTTCAGGCTGATCGTAGGCGTCTGCCTGCAACTTCCTACCAGATTGGTGAGAGAGTTTGGTTGTCCTCCCGCAATTTGAACCTTTGTGTGCCTTCCAATAAACTGGCTCCTCGTTATGTTGGTCCTTTTAGAATACTCCGATGGGTCAATCCTGTGGCCTACGCTCTTGACATTCCTCCTGCAATGCGCATCTCCAATGTTTTTCATGTCTCCCTCTTGAAACCATTGGTTTGTAATTGGTTTACCACTGTGTTGCCTCATCCCCGTCCTATCTTTGTTGACAACCATGAGGAGTATGAGGTCAGCAGCATTATTGACTCTCGTATGTCCAGGGGTCGTGTACAGTATTTGGTTCACTGGAGGGGCTACGGTCCGGAGGAGCGTTCTTGGGTTCCCTCCTCTGATGGTCATGCTCCCATCCTCCTCCGTGCCTTCCATGCCGTTTCCCCAATAAGCCTTTTGTCCTCCCGTGGGGGAGGGGTCATTGAGGTGAGGGTACTGTCAGGGTTTTTTCCCTGTTTTGTTTGCCATGTGCTGCTGGCAGCCATTTTACTCACCTCTCTTGCTGACTATGGTGCATTGTGGGGGATGCTGCTCATTTCCTGCACTTCCTTTTATGGCCAGACTGGTGTGCATCATCTGTGTGAGACAGGATGCAGTCTCAGAATTGTGATGTCATCATTTATTATTTAAAGGGCCTCTGTTCAGTATGCTTTGCCTTGTCTCAGACCTGTTTGTGAGAGTTCCTGTGTATTACCTGGCTGTCTGACGTCCTTCCTGGTTCCTGATCCCTGGCTTGTTCCTGACTCTGCTGTTTTCCTTGTTCCTGATTCCGGCTCGTCTGACTATTCGCTTTGGCTCCTGACTCGGCTCGTCTGACTACCAGCTCTGGTTTTGACTGCTGGCTTGTTATTTGACTTGTGGACTTTTTATTATTTTTTTGTTATTAATAAAGGTGTGATTATTTTTGCACTTCTCGTCTCAGTCTGATTCCTGGCACCCTGATAATTACTTTGTAAATTGGAGGATAGTTGGTTTGGTAAAATTCTGATGAGTGTTTTCTAAGGTTGATCCCTAGATATTTGAGCTGATGTTTTACCCAATTAAACTCAAAGTCTAGTTCTATCAATTTTTTTGTGTGGTCTGGAATAGCAAGAGGCATGGCTTCACATTTTTCAAGGTTTACTTTGTAACCAGATATAGTGGGGAAGTTCCTAAGGGTGTTGTATAAATGTGGCAGAGATATAAGGGGTTTGGTTAGGGAGAGCAAAACGTCGTCTGCAAAAAGAATGAGTTTGTAAACTGATTGTCCTATTTTAATACCCGTAATGTCTGGGGAGTTCCTAATGTGTTGTGCCAGGGGCTCTATGCAAACAGCAAAAAGGAGAGGGGATAAAGGACAACCCTGTCTCGTCCCATTTAAGACTGCAAATCTTTCAGATTGGTGTCACATTGCCTTAACGCATGCAGAGGGATATGAATATATACTCTGGATCGCTGTAATAAAAGAACCCCTAAAGCCCATGGTATGTAGTACAGCTTGCATATACTGCCAGTCGAGCCTGTCAAACGCCTTCTCTGTGTCCAGGGATAACAACAGAGAAGGCATTTTAGAAATATGCAAATAATCTATTAATGATATCATCCTTCTGATATTATCTGGAGCTTCCCTATTTTTAATGAAGCCAACCTGGTCTGGGTGAATTAGTTTTGGGAGCAAGTGTTTTAATCGGTTGGCCAGAATTTTGGTAAAAAATTTAAAATCTTGGTTAATGAGGGAAATTGGTCTATAATTATGACAGAGGGACCTGTCCTTACCCGGCTTAGGGAGGACTATAATTTTGGCATCTAAAAGTTATGAGGGAATAGTATGTCCTTGAAGTATATGATTGCTAAATTTGACTAGGTGAGGTATGAGAAAGGATTTAAATAGTTTATAGTACTCGCCTAAAAAGCCATCTGGGCCCGCTGCTTTAACAGGTTTCAGATCTTGGATAACTCTCTGTACCTTGCTTGCGCTGATGTCTGAGTTAAGAGTTGCCAAATCTTGTTGGTCAATTTGGGGCAGAGTGGCTTCCTCCAGAAATATATTCAGGAGACAGGAAGTTTGTTCTGATTTGGAAACTTTCTTGCCATCGTATAAAGAACTATAATAGTTGGCAAAGGTGTCTACAATTTTTGGGTGGGATGTAGATTCACCTGCATTTATGCGTAAGAAGGGAATGAAAATATCTTTGATCCTATCCCTAATTTTATTGGCTAGATAACGATCTGGTTTATTGGCGTATATATAGTATTTGGTTTGTAGTCTTAATCCGGCTCTAAGTGACTGGTCATTTAATAATTTGTCTAGTTTTTGGCGTTGATTTTGCAATGTTTTATATACCTTGGGTGAGCAGGTAAGTCTATGTTGTTTCTCTAGCGTAGCTATCTCCTTGTGTAGTGTCTGTAATAGTAACTGTGTTTCTCTTTTTTATTTTGACTTTAGTTGGATTAGGAAACCTCTTAACACCGATTTATGGGCTGCCCAAATCTGAATCGGGTTTATCGATGGAATCTGTATTAATATTCCAGAATTCCATCATCTGTTTGTAAATATGATCTTTATGTTGGGGATTTTTCATAAGTATGGGGTCAGAAGTCCAGCTTCTTGCATTGTTTGGGGGAAGAAGCCATGTTATTTTAGCTACTATTATGGAATGATCAGACCACACACAAGGATGAATGGAGGAGGATACCAGATTGGAAATTAGGGTTTGGCTCAGGAAAATGTAATCCAGCTTGAAATATTTTCGGTGTGCTGTTGAGTAGAAAGTGGGATCTGAAGTGATGCCGTATAGCGCAGTCCAAAAGTCAAGTACATTATGTCCTTCCAGAGTACTGGAGATAGATTTAGTTTTTCTGTTGTTTCTAATTTGTGATTGTGTGGGTCGGATTTGTGATTGAGGAATTTGCGTGTAGAGGGAGACATTAAAGTCACCTGCTAGAAATATTCTAGCCGAGTTCCAGTTTGTGAGAAGGTGTGAGATTTTATTAATGAATTTGTCTTGCTTTTCGTTTGGGGCATAGATGTTGCAAAAAATAATTTCCACTTTGTTAATGTGGCCCTTAATGATTAGGTATCTGCCCTCTTTATCTATTATGGATTCTGTGTGAATAAAATTTAAGGAGGAGTGGAGAAAGATGGAAACCCCTCTCTTCTTTTTATCTGTAGTAGAATGAAAGTGTGTTGGGTATTGATTCGTCCAGTATTTGGGAATATGATTAGACTCAAAATGAGTTTCTTGTAAGAAAATGACGTTAGCACCCAAGCGTCTATATTGGGATAAGGCTTTCCTACGTTTTGCATCTGAATTTAGACCTCTTGCGTTATGGGAGAGTAGAACTATATTGGTCGGAGTCATTAGTGTGTGACAAATGGAATGGTTTGATTATTAATTGTAAGGAATAGTGATGAAGTGTATTGTGTTTGCAAGAGCTCACCAGCCTCTAGTAACGAATCACCTCTCTGAAAAAGCACTCGCATCCGTTGGGTTACTGGGTGTGTCTGTGGTCCACTTGGGGGAGGCACAAGGGGAGAGAAGAGAAGGATAAGTAGAATGAATAACTGTAGGGTAGAAAAAGTGAAGACGTTTCTGAAATAACATCAATTAGTTCTGGGGGAACCTATAGAACAGAGGAGTTGCCAACTAACTCCATTTTTAAAACCTAGGGGGAAACTAGCTGTAAGGTAAAGTACCATTAATATTGTTAGATATTAACTATTACCCACTCTCCCCTACCAAAGCCAACAACAATAACTGTATATGATCTTTAAAATACAACATATGGATAAACCTACTATGCTGTGAGATAGAGATAAACTTAATAAAAACTAAATTAGACATTTTCTTGTAAGAGTTCTTAAGCTCGACCCATTTTCTCAGGAGATTTTCCTAGTCTCTGTAGGTATACTGCAAGCTGTAAGAGAGGGGAAAAGAGAAAAAACAAGGAGATACACAAAATTTCACTGTGAGTCTTTCACTTATTCTTCTGTCATCTCCTCGGGGCTCTAGCCTATTGTGACTTCTGAGACTTAAAGGGACAGTCAAATCCAAAAAAAAACTTTCATTTTTCAAATAGGGCATTTAATTTTAAACAACTTTCCAATTTACTTTTATCAACAATTTTGCTTTGTTCTCTTGGTATTCTAGTTGAAAGCTAAACCTAGAAAGGCTCATATGATAATTTCTAAGCCCTTGAAGGCCGCCTCTATTTTATTTACTTTTCACAGCAGGGGAGAGCAAGCTCATGTAGGCCATATAGATAGCATTGTGATCACGCTCGTGGCTAGTGGCAGACACTGCACTAATTGGCTAAAATGCAAGTCAATAGATAATAACTAAAAGTCATGTGATTAGGGGCGGTCAGGAGATGCTTAGATACAAGTTAGTCACAGAAGTAAAAAGTGTATTAATATAACAGTGTTGGTTTTGCAAAACTGGGGAATGGGTAATAAAGGGATTTATCTATCTTTTTAAACAACAAAAATTCTGGTGTTGACTGTCCCTTTAAGTTTTATCTGTTGAGGTGTTAGAGTCTCCTCCATCTGTGATTTCTCTGGCAGGTTTGGTGTTTCCAGATCCAGTGCTTCACATATATCGGATATCCCATTAACATCTCTGATTGTGAGGATTTTATTGTCCTTAGAGATATGTAGAGCAAAGGGGTAACCCCATCTGTACTGGATGCCATGTTTTCGAAGCAGAGAGGTGAGAGGACGCAAAGTCCCTCTCCGTTGGAGTGTCCTAATGCTCAAGTCCTGATAGAAATGTACAACGTTTCCTTGAAACATGAAAGTTGGTTGTTTAGCAGCCTCTTTGAGAATCTTATCCTTCTCTGGGAATCTTAGGAATGCCACTATAACATCTCGAGGTGGGTTGTCAGCTTTAGGTTTGGGTTTAAGAGCCCTATGTGCTCTCTCAATCTCTATTTACATTGACTGACCCACCCCTGTTACAATTGATTGATGTAAATATGATTGTATGATGCTCACAAGTGGTGAGCATCACACTGGAGAGAGTATTGTACATTGTGCAGCAGATAGTGACATAACAGTGCTAAATACATCAATTGTTCGTAATCGATTCGGGAATTCCTTTAAGACGGATGTTACTTTGTCGACTCCTGTTTTCCATATCTTCGATCTTGTCCAGCAAATCGGTTACTACCTGCTGTTGCTGTGATACTTGTTGGACTGTCATTTCGACATCCTCTACCAGGTTGTCTCTATTTTCCTCCAGTGTTTCTGCTCTGGAACCTAGGTCCGTAATTTCTTGTTTGATATCATTCAGACTTGTCGTCATGGAGGTGTGCATGGAATCCAATTTCTCCCAGAGTTTATCGAAACTATTAGTAATATCTTGTTTGGAGACAAGTAGATGTAGGTCCGCTTTAGTTAGTGGAGTGGAGTCGACAGAAGAATCCTGCATGGCAGGCTTCATTGTATTGATTTCTGCCATTTCTTTGTTGGCATCTGGGGTTTTATCTCCCTGAGATGGTTTAAAATATGAGTTGACAGATGCAGATTTCAATGAGGGGTCTTTTAAAGGGACACTAAAAACACAATTTGTTTCTTTCATTATTCAGATAGAGCAGCAATTTTAAGCAACTTTTGAATTTACTCCTATTATCATTTTTTCTTTGTTCTCTTGCTATCTTTAGTTAAAAAAACGCAGGAATGTAAAGCTTAGGAGCCAGCCCATGTTTGGTTCAGCACCTGGGTTATGCTCGCTGATTGGTTGGCTGAATGTAGTCACCACTAAGCAAGCGCTATCCAGAGTGTTAAACCTAAAATGGGCCAGCTCCTAAGCTTTACATTAATTCTTTTTTAAATTAAGATAGCAAGAGAACAAAGAAAAATGATAATAGAAGTAAATTATAAAGTTGCTTAAAATTGCTGCTCTATCTGAATCATGAAAGAAAAAACTGTGTTTAGTGTCCCTGAGCTAGTTGTCTGTGACGTCACCACACAGGGACTTAGCGATGTCATCAGTAGTTTTAGCAAAAACTAGCGACTGGAAAGGAAACTTTCAAGGTTTTATAGAGCAGTCAACTTTAAAAGGGTTTTCAGTTTACTTCTTTTATCAAATATACTTAGTCCTCATGTTATCCTTTACTGAAAAGCATAACTAGGTAAGCTTAGGGGCAGCAGTGCACTACTGGGAGCTAGCTAGATGAGAGATCACATACAGAGATTTGCATAACCTGATTTTTTTATTGTATAGTGTGATTTTACTTATCAATAGTGAGATATGGAGAAAAGAACTTGAATAGTGTGTCACAATGGCTTTTAGGGCAACTTAATAACTCTGTCTGAAACCCTTCCAGTTACATAAATTCCCACTTTATGGAAATACCCCTGAAAAAGCAACACAAGTCACTCCCAGATCCGAATAATTCTTTATGGCTTCTATCATGCTTATTTGTTTCCTGCGTACAGAATTTATTGCTCAAATAACTGTTGTTAAAGAAAAGTTACAGACGATAATGGTTAAAGTTTAACGCAGTGTGTATGGAGAGTTCATTGCAAACATAACTATAGCTTTATAAGTTGGGGTCATAAAATGACTCAACTCACTTGTTTAAAACCATTATTTAAAAACATGAAAACATGTGATCGAGAGCCTACTATACATACACAGTATTCTGTAGCACAGAGAGTTCCTTAGGTCAATTTGGATGAATTAGTGCCCGATTTTTAATAAACCTATTAAAAACAAGGGCAATTTATTTGATCAAAAGTGACATTTCACTACTTTTCTTAAAAAACTTACCTTTTAATCCTGACAGCCGCTGCAGCGCTTCCTCTGCCCTACGCAAGCCTTCTTCACAGGTCCAAAATGACAATTCCGGCTTCCTCCAATCACGGCGTTGCATCAGGTCATGATCCCCCGTGGGGAAAGCCGTGTTATATAACATTGTTATAAAACTGCTGTCATGTAGTGCTCTTGCTAATGTATAACATTGTTATAAAACTGCTGCCATCTAGTGCTCTTGCTAATGTATAACAATGTTATAAAACTGCTGCCATCTAATGCTCTTGCTAATGTATAAAATTATTATAAAACTGCTGCCATCTAGTGTGCTTGCTAATGTATAACATTGTTATAAAACTGCTGCAACCTAGTGCTCTTGCTAATGTATAACATTGTTATAAAACTGCTGCCATCTAGTGCTCTTGTTAATGTATAACATTGTTATAAAACTGCTACCAACTAATGCTCTTGCTAATGTGTAACATTGTTATAAAACTGCTGCCATATAGTGCTCTTGCTAATGTATAACATTATTATAAAACAGATGCCATCTAGTGCTCTTGCTAATGTATAACATTGTTATAAATCTGCTGCCATCTAGTACTCTTGCTAATGTATAACATTGTTATAAAACTGCTGCCATCTAGTGCTCTTGCTAATGTATAACATTGTTATAAAACTGCTGCCATCTAGTGCTCTTGCTAATGTATAACATTGTTATACAACTGCTGCCATCCAGTGCTCTTGCTAATGTATAACATTGTTATAAAACTGCTGCCATCTAGTGCTCTTGCTAATGTATAACATTATTATAAAACTGTTGCCATCTAGTGCTCCTACTAATGTATAACATTGTTATAAAACTGCAGCCATCAAGTGTGCTTGCTAATGTATAACATTGTTATAAAACTGCTGTCATCTAGTGCTCTTGCAAATGTATAACATTGTTATAAAACTGCTGCCATCTAGTGCTCTTGCTAATGTATAACATTGTTATAAAACTGCTGCCATCTAGTGTGCTTGCTAATGTATAACATTGTTATAAAACTGCTGCCATCTAGTGCTCTTGCTAATGTATAACATTGTTATAAAACTGCTGCCATCTAGTGCTCTTGCTAATGTATAACATTGTTCTAAAACTGCTGCCATCTAGTGCTCTTGCTAATGTATAACATTATTATAAAACTGCTGCCATCTAGTGCTCTTGCTAATGTATAACATTGTTATAAAACTGCTGCCATCTAGTGCTCTTGCTAATGTATAACATTGTTATATAACTGCTGCCATCTAGTGCTCTTGCTAATGTATAACATTGTTATAAAACTGCTGCCATCTAGTGCTCTTGCTAATGTATAACATTGTTATACAACTGCTGCCATCCAGTGCTTTTGCTAATGTATAACATTGTTATAAAACTGCTGCCATCTAGTGCTCTTGCTAATGTATAACATTATTATAAAACTGTTGCCATCTAGTGCTCCTACTAATGTATAACATTGTTATAAAACTGCTGCCATCAAGTGTGCTTGCTAATGTATAACATTGTTATAAAACTGCTGTCATCTAGTGCTCTTGCTAATGTATAACATTGTTATAAAACTGCTGCCATCTAGTGCTCTTGCTAATGTATAACATTGTTATAAAACTGCTGCCATCTAGTGTGCTTGCTAATGTATAACATTATTATAAAACTGCTGCCATCTAGTGCTCTTGCTAATGTTTAGAGCCAACGAACTGTACAAAATGCAAAATGTTAATTTAGTGCCACACAGGGCAAGATAAGAGAACATACATATACCAACAGACCAATTAATCTACAACGTATATCTCTACCATCTTACATCCACCTTGTAGGAGTTTATAACAAAAACAAAAAAAAGTAACAAAATGGTTACAATACAATGGGGTCTATTTAACAAGGGCCGAATGGCCCCTGTTCCCCTTGTTTCCGTGCGAGCCTTCAGGCTCGTCGGAAAAAGGAGTTAAAGGGACCGTAAAGTAAAAATAATTATTTCATGATTTAAATAGGGCATGTAATTTTAAACAACTTTCCAATTTACTTTTATTACCAATGTTGCTTTGTTCTCTTGGTATTCTTAGTTGAAAGCTAAATCTAGGAGGTTCATGTGCTAATTTCTTAGACCTTGAAGACTGCCTCTAATCTGAAAGCATTTTGACAGTTTTTCACCACTAGAGGGCGTTAGTTCATGTGTTTCATATAGATAACATTGAGCTCAGGCACGTGAAGCTCCTAGGAGTCAGCACTGATTAGCTAAAAATGCATGTCTGTCAAAGAACTGAAATAAGGGGGCAGTTTGCAGAGGCATAGATACAAGGTAATCACAGAGGTAAAAAGTATATTATTATAACTGTGTTGGTTATGCAAAATTGGGGAATGGGTAATAACATAATTTATGCTTACCTGATAAATTTATTTCTCTTGTAGTGTATCCAGTCCACGGATCATCCATTACTTATGGGATATTAACTCCTCCCCAACAGGAAGTGCAAGAGGATTCACCCAGCAGAGCTGCTATATAGCTCCTCCCCTAACTGCCATTACCAGTCATTCGACCGAAAACATGCAGAGAAAGGAAAACCATAGGGTGCAGTGGTGACTGTAGTTTAATGGAAAAATTACCTGCCTTAAAGTGACAGGGCGGGCCGTGGACTGGATACACTACAAGAGAAATAAATTTATCAGGTAAGCATAAATTATGTTTTCTCTTGTTAAGTGTATCCAGTCCACGGATCATCCATTACTTATGGGATACCAATACCAAAGCTAAAGTACACGGATGACGGGAGGGACAGGCAGGCTCTTTATACGGAAGGAACCACTGCCTGAAGAACCTTTCTCCCAAAAACAGCCTCCGAAGAAGCAAAAGTGTCAAATTTGTAAAATTTGGAAAAAGTATGAAGAGAAGACCAAGTTGCAGCCTTGCAAGTCTGTTCAACAGAAGCCTCATTCTTAAAGGCCCAAGTGGAAGCCACAGCTCTAGTAGAATGTGCTGTAATTCTTTCAGGAGGCTGCTGTCCAGCAGTCTCATAGGCTAACCGTATTATGCTACGAAGCCAAAAGGAGAGAGAGGTAGCCGAAGCTTTTTGACCTCTCCTCTGACCAGAATAAACGACAAACAGGGAAGACGTTTGTCGAAAATCCTTAGTTGCCTGTAGATAAAATTTCAGGGCACGGACTACATCTAGATTGTGTAGCAGACGTTCCTTTTTCGAAGAAGGATAAGGACACAAAGATGGAACCACAATCTCTTGATTGATATTCCTGTTAGTGACCACCTTAGGTAGGAACCCAGGTTTAGTACGCAGAACTACCTTGTCTGAATGAAAAATCAGATAAGGAGAATCACAATGTAAGGCAGATAACTCAGAGACTCTTCGAGCCGAGGAAATCGCCATTAAAAACAGAACTTTCCAAGATAACAACTTGATATCAATGGAATGAAGGGGTTCAAACGGAACCCCCTGTAAAACATTAAGAACTAAGTTCAAACTCCATGGTGGAGCAACAGTTTTAAACACAGGCTTGATCCTAGCTAAAGCCTGACAAAAAGCTTGAACGTCCGGAACTTCTGACAGACGTTTGTGTAAAAGAATGGACAGAGCTGAAATCTGTCCCTTTAAGGAACTAGCGGATAAACCCTTTTCTAAACCTTCTTGTAGAAAAGACAATATCCTCGGAATCCTAACCTTACTCCATGAGTAACTCTTGGATTCGCACCAATATAAGTATTTGCGCCATATCTTATGGTAAATCTTTCTGGTAACAGGCTTCCTAGCCTGTATTAAGGTATCAATAACTGACTCAGAAAAACCACGTTTTGATAAAATCAAGCGTTCAATTTCCAAGCAGTCAGCTTCAGAGAAATTAGATTTTGATGTTTGAAGGGACCCTGGATCAGAAGGTCCTGTTTCAGAGGTAGCGACCAAGGTGGACAGGATGACATGTCCACTAGATCTGCATACCAAGTCCTGCGTGGCCATGCAGGCGCTATTAGAATCACTGATGCTCTCTCCTGTTTGATTCTGGCAATCAATCGAGGAAGCATCGGGAAGGGTGGAAACACATAAGCCATCCCGAAGGTCCAAGGTGCTGTCAAAGCATCTATCAGAACCGCTCCCGGATCCCTGGATCTGGACCCGTAACGAGGAAGCTTGGCGTTCTGTCGAGACGCCATGAGATCTATCTCTGGTTTGCCCCAACGTCGAAGTATTTGGGCAAAGACCTCCGGATGAAGTTCCCACTCCCCCGAATGAAAAGTCTGACGACTTAAGAAATCCGCCTCCCAGTTCTCCACTCCCGGGATGTGGATTGCTGACAGGTGGCAAGAGTGAGACTCTGCCCAGCGAATTATCTTTGATACTTCCATCATTGCTAGGGAGCTTCTTGTCCCTCCCTGATGGTTGATGTAAGCTACAGTCGTGATGTTGTCCGACTGAAACCTGATGAACCCCCGAGTTGTTAACTGGGGCCAAGCCAGAAGGGCATTGAGAACTGCTCTCAATTCCAGAATGTTTATTGGTAGGAGACTCTCCTCCTGATTCCATTGTCCCTGAGCCTTCAGAGAATTCCAGACAGCGCCCCAACCTAGTAGGCTGGCGTCTGTTGTTACAATTGTCCAGTCCGGCCTGCTGAATGGCATCCCCCTGGACAGATGTGGCCGAGAAAGCCACCATAGAAGAGAATTTCTGGTCTCTTGATCCAGATTCAGAGTAGGGGACAAGTCTGAGTAATCCCCATTCCACTGACTTAGCATGCACAATTGCAGCGGTCTGAGATGTAGGCGTGCAAAGGGTACTATGTCCATTGCTGCTACCATTAAGCCGATCACCTCCATGCATTGAGCTACTGACGGGTGTTGAATGGAATGAAGGACACGGCATGCATTTTGAAGCTTTGTTAACCTGTCTTCTGTCACGTAAATCTTCATTTCTACAGAATCTATAAGAGTCCCCAAGAAGGGAACTCTTGTGAGTGGAAAGAGAGAACTCTTCTTTTCGTTCACCTTCCATCCATGCGACCTTAGAAATGCCAGTACTAACTCTGTATGAGACTTGGCAGTTTGAAAGCTTGAAGCTTGTATCAGAATGTCGTCTAGGTACGGAGCTACCGCAATTCCTCGCGGTCTTAGTACCGCCAGAAGAGCACCCAGAACCTTTGTGAAGATTCTCGGAGCCGTAGCCAATCCGAATGGAAGAGCTACAAACTGGTAATGCCTGTCTAGAAAGGCAAACCTTAGATACCGGTAAAGATCTTTGTGAATCGGTATGTGAAGGTAAGCATCCTTTAAATCCACTGTGGTCATGTACTGACCCTTTTGGATCATGGGTAAAATTGTCAGAATAGTTTCCATTTTGAACGATGGAACTCTTAGGAATTTGTTTAGGATCTTTAAATCCAAGATTGGCCTGAAAGTTCCCTCTTTTTTGGGAACCACAAACAGATTTGAGTAAAACCCTTGTCCTTGTTCCGACCGCGGAACCGGATGGATCACTCCCATTAATAAAAGATCTTGTACGCAGCGTAGAAACGCCTCTTTCTTTATTTGGTTTGTTGACAACCTTGACAGATGAAATCTCCCTCTTGGGGGAGAGAATTTGAAGTCTAGAAGGTATCCCTGAGATATGATCTCTAACGCCCAGGGATCCTGGACATCTCTTGCCCAAGCCTGGGCGAAGAGAGAAAGTCTGCCCCCACTAGATCCGTTCCCGGATCGGGGGCCCTCGATTCATGCTGTCTTAGGGGCAGCAGCAGGTTTCCTGGCCTGCTTGCCCTTGTTCCAGGACTGGTTAGGTCTCCAGCCTTGTCTGTAGCGAGCAACAGCTCCTTCCTGTTTTGGTGCAGAGGAAGTTGATGCTGCTCCTGCTTTGAAATTATGAAAGGAACGAAAATTAGACTGTCTAGCCTTAGGTTTGGCTCTGTCTTGAGGCAGGGCATGGCCTTTACCTCCTGTAATGTCAGCGATAATTTCTTTCAACCCGGGCCCGAATAAGGTCTGCCCTTTGAAAGGTATATTAAGCAATTTAGATTTAGAAGTAACGTCAGCTGACCAGGATTTTAGCCACAGTGCTCTGCGTGCCTGAATGGCGAATCCGGAATTCTTAGCCGTAAGTTTAGTTAAATGTACTACGGCATCTGAAATAAATGAGTTAGCTAACTTAAGGGCTTTAAGCTTGTGTGTAATCTCATCTAATGGAGCTGATTCAAGGGTCTCTTCCAGAGACTCAAACCAAAATGCTGCTGCAGCCGTGACAGGCGCAATGCATGCAAGAGGTTGCAATATAAAACCTTGTTGAACAAACATTTTCTTAAGGTAACCCTCTAACTTTTTATCCATTGGATCTGAAAAGGCACAGCTATCCTCCACCGGGATAGTGGTACGCTTAGCTAAAGTAGAAACTGCTCCCTCCACCTTAGGGACCGTTTGCCATAAGTCCCGTGTGGTGGCGTCTATTGGAAACATCTTTCTAAATATCGGAGGGGGTGAGAACGGCACACCGGGTCTATCCCACTCCTTAGTAACAATTTCAGTAAGTCTCTTAGGTATAGGAAAAACGTCAGTACTCGCCGGTACCGCAAAATATTTATCCAACCTACACATTTTCTCTGGTATTGCAACTGTGTTACAATCATTCAGAGCCGCTAACACCTCCCCTAGTAATACACGGAGGTTTTCCAGCTTAAATTTAAAATTTGAAATATCTGAATCCAGTTTGTTTGGATCAGAACCGTCACCCGCAGAATGAAGCTCTCCGTCCTCATGTTCTGCAAATTGTGACGCAGTGTCTGACATGGCCCTAATATTATCAGCGCACTCTGTTCTCACCCCAGAGTGATCACGCTTACCTCTTAGTTCTGGTAATTTAGCCAAAACTTCAGTCATAACAGTAGCCATATCCTGTAATGTGATTTGTAATGGCCGCCCAGATGTACTCGGCGCTACAATATCACGCACCTCCCGAGCGGGAGATGCAGGTACTGACACGTGAGGCGAGTTAGTCGGCATAACTCTCCCCTCGTTGTTTGGTGAAATATGTTCAATTTGTACAGATTGACTTTTATTTAAAGTAGCATCAATACAGTTAGTACATAAATTTCTATTGGGCTCCACTTTGGCTTTAGCACATATAGCACAGATATCTTCCTCTGAATCAGACATGTTTAACACACTAGCAAATAAACTAGCAACTTGGAAATACTTTTCAAGTAATTTACTATAATATGAAAACGTACTGTGCCTATAAGAAGCACAGAAAAAAGTTATGACAGTTGAAAATTAATAAACTGAAAAGTTATAGCATCAAATCTTTGTAAAAAACACAATTTTAGCAAAGGATTGCTCCCATTAGCAAAGGATAACTAATCCTGATAGCTAACAGTGAGAGAGATCAGTAAACTGTCATAAATTAAATAAAACGACTGCCAAGTGGAAAAAAATAGTGCCCAAAACATTTTTTCACCCAGTACCTCAGAAAATTAAACGATTTTACATGCCAGCAAAAAACGTTTAACATTAATAAATTGAGTGTTATTAAAAAGCCTGTTGCTAGTCCCTGCAAATTAGGCTAAAGTTTTATGCATACAGTATAATTCCAGTGAAGTGCCATTCCCCAGAATACTGAAGTGTAAAATATACATACATGACAGCCTGATACCAGTTGCTGCTACTGCATTTAAGGCTGAGTTTACATTATATCGGTATGGCAGAATTTTCTCATCAATTCCATTGTCAGAAAATAATAAGCTGCTACATACCTCTTTGCAGATTAATCTGCCCGCTGTCCCCTGATCTGAAGTTTACCTCTCCTCAGATGGCCGAGAAACAGCAATATGATCTTAACTACTCCGGCTAAAATCATAGAAAAACTCAGGTAGATTCTTCTTCAAATTCTACCAGAGAAGGAATAACACACTCCGGTGCTATTATAAAATAACAAACTTTTGATTGAAGGTATGAAACTAAGTATAATCACCACAGTCCTCTCACACATCCTATCTATTCGTTGGGTGCAAGAGAATGACTGGTAATGGCAGTTAGGGGAGGAGCTATATAGCAGCTCTGCTGGGTGAATCCTCTTGCACTTCCTGTTGGGGAGGAGTTAATATCCCATAAGTAATGGATGATCCGTGGACTGGATACACTTAACAAGAGAAAAAGGGATTATCTACCTTTTTAAACAACAAAAATTCTGGTGTTTACTGTCCCTTTAAGAAGCAGCGGTCTTAAGATCGGGCTGACTGACAACCCCTGCTAGCGGCCGATTATCTACGAATCTGCAAGGGGCGGCATTGCACCAGCAGTTCACAAAAACTGCTGGTGCAATGATAAATGCCGACAGCGTATGCTGTTGGCATTTATCGATGTGTGGCGGACATGGTTTGCTATAGCAGATCATGTCCGTCCGTCCGCACAATGATAAATGGACCCCAATGACCGTTTCTTCACTGATGCTAATTTTCTATTATTATATAAACTACAATCGAAAACCATACTGCTCCTAAAATAATAAGCTCTTGAAGAGAAAAAAAAAAAATTCTCTCTCTTTCCCATTCAACCAAACAGATACCAACTGTATTCTCCATGAAAATTAGCTTCAAGCATAAAAATCTGGTTTCTAAATGGATATAGAATTTGTTTTTGTAAATGAGGATCTAATGAGGTGACCAGCATTTCCCATTTATCAACAAATTTTTCAGCTCCTTGTCTAAAGAACATAAGCGTGTCCACTTGTTCTAACCATAACTGATTCAACACATTACATTTAAGTTCTGTAAATTTTGGCTTTCTAGCCAAATTCCAATAGTTCAACACTAATCTCCTAGTAATAAGGACCAATACCCAACTTTTTTCCAAAGTTCCTGAATTATCGGGCAGTACCAAAGACAGTGAAATTAATCTGCACGAAAATATTAACATTTGGGACATGAGATCTTAGAAAGATCTGTATTGAAATATGAAATAAATACAGGCGTAATATAAATCGGATATAAAATTTTAAAGTGTTGTTCTCTAAGCGATTATATAGGAGTAACCTTCAAGACTTTATTCCAAGAACTAACTAACACCTAGATTTAGAGTTTTGCTGCCAAAGGGGTGCGTTTGCTACGCGTGGTTTTTTTTTCCCGCACCTTTTAAATAACGCTGGTATTTAGAGTTCTCTGAAGGGCTGCGTTAGGCTCCAAAAAGGGAGCGTACAGGCATATTTACCGCCACTTCAACTCTCAATACCAGCATTGCTTACGGTAGCGGCCAGCTTGAAAAACGTGCTCGTGCACGATTCCCCCATAGGAAACAATGGGGCAGTTTGAGCTGCAAAAAACAGAATTTATGTTTACCTGATAAATTACTTTCTCCAACGGTGTGTCCGGTCCACGGCGTCATCCTTACTTGTGGGATATTCTCTTCCCCAACAGGAAATGGCAAAGAGCCCAGCAAAGCTGGTCACATGATCCCTCCTAGGCTCCGCCTTCCCCAGTCATTCGACCGACGTAAAGGAGGAATATTTGCATAGGAGAAACCATATGATACCGTGGTGACTGTAGTTAAAGAAAATAAATTATCAGACCTGATTAAAAAACCAGGGCGGGCCGTGGACCGGACACACCGTTGGAGAAAGTAATTTATCAGGTAAACATAAATTCTGTTTTCTCCAACATAGGTGTGTCCGGTCCACGGCGTCATCCTTACTTGTGGGAACCAATACCAAAGCTTTAGGACACGGATGAAGGGGGGGAGCAAATCAGGTCACCTAAATGGAAGGCACCACGGCTTGCAAAACCTTTCTCCCAAAAATAGCCTCAGAAGAAGCAAAAGTATCAAACTTGTAAAATTTGGTAAAAGTGTGCAGTGAAGACCAAGTCGCTGCCTTACATATCTGATCAACAGAAGCCTCGTTCTTGAAGGCCCATGTGGAAGCCACAGCCCTAGTGGAATGAGCTGTGATTCTTTCAGGAGGCTGCCGTCCGGCAGTCTCATAAGCCAATCTGATGATGCTTTTAATCCAAAAAGAGAGAGAGGTAGAAGTTGCTTTTTGACCTCTCCTTTTACCAGAATAAACAACAAACAAGGAAGATGTTTGTCTAAAATCCTTTGTAGCATCCAAATAGAATTTTAGAGCGCGAACAACATCCAAATTGTGCAACAAACGTTCCTTCTTTGAAACTGGATTCGGGCACAAAGAAGGCACGACTATCTCCTGGTTAATGTTTTTGTTAGAAACAACTTTCGGAAGAAAACCAGGTTTAGTACGTAAAACCACCTTATCTGCATGGAACACTAGATAAGGAGGAGAACACTGCAGAGCAGATAATTCTGAAACTCTTCTAGCAGAAGAAATTGCAACCAAAAACAAAACTTTCCAAGATAATAACTTAATATCAACGGAATGTAAGGGTTCAAACGGAACCCCCTGAAGAACTGAAAGAACTAAATTGAGACTCCAAGGAGGAGTCAAAGGTTTGTAAACAGGCTTGATTCTAACCAGAGCCTGAACCTAAAAAACTCTAAGCCATCTCCGTGGAGATGTTGCCTGTACAACGGCAAAGAGAATGACTGGGGAAGGCGGAGCCTAGGAGGGATCATGTGACCAGCTTTGCTGGGCTCTTTGCCATTTCCTGTTGGGGAAGAGAATATCCCACAAGTAAGGATGACGCCGTGGACCGGACACACCTATGTTGGAGAAAAACCTAACACCTGCAAAAAAGCAGCGTTCAGCTCCTAACCCAGCCCCATTGTTTCCTATGGGGAAACACTTCCTATGTCTGCACCTAACACCCTAACATGTACCCGAGTCTAAACACCCCTAACCTTACACTTATTAACCCCTAATCTGCCGCCCCCGCTATCGCTGACCCCTGCATATTATTATTAACCCCTAATCTGCCGCTCCGTACACCGCCGCCACCTACATTATACCTATGTACCCCTAATCTGCTGCCCCTAACACCGCCGACCCCTATATTATATTTATTAACCCCTAATCTGCCCCCCCCCCAATGTCGCCACTACCTTACCTACACTTATTAACCCCTAATCTGCCGACCGAACCTCGCCGCCACTATAATAAATGTATTAACCCCTAAACCGCCTCATTCCCGCCTCGCAAACCCTATAATAAATAGTATTAACCCCTAATTTGCCCTCCCTAACATCGCCGACACCTAACTTCAAGTATTAACCCCTAATCTGCCGACCAGACCTCGCCGCTACTCTAATAAATGTATTAACCCCTAAAGCTAAGTCTAACCCTAACACCCCCCTAAATTAAATATAATTTTAATCTAACGAAATAAATTATTTCTTATTAAATAAATTAATCCTATTTAAAGCTAAATACTTACCTGTAAAATAAACCCTAATATAGCTACAATATAAATAATAATTATATTGTAGCTATTTTAGGATTTATATTTATTTTACAGGCAACTTTGTATTTATTTTAACTAGGTACAATAGCTATTAAATAGTTATTAACTATTTAATAGCTACCTAGTTAAAATAATTAAAATTACCTGTAAAATAAATCCTAACCTAAGTTACAATTAAACCTAACACTACACTAGCAATAAATAAATTAAATCAATTAACTACAATTACCTACAATTAAATCAACTATATAAATTACAAAAAAAAAACACTAAATTACAAAAAATAAAAAAAGATTACAAGAATTTTAAACTTAATACACCTACTCTAAGCCCCCTAAAAAAATAACAAAGCCCCCCAAAATAAAAAAAATGCCCTACCCTATTCTAAATTAAAAAGTTAACAGAGCTATTACCTTACCAGCCCTTAAAAGGGCCTTTTGCGGGGCATGCCCCAAAGAAATCAGCTCTTTTGCCTGAAAAAAAAAAAAAATACAATACCCCCCAACATTACAACCCACCACCCACATACCCCTAATCTAACCCAAACCCCCATTAAAAAAACCTAACACTAAGCCCCTGAAGATCTCCCTACCTTGTCTTCACCCAGCCGGGTATCACCGATCCATCCAGAAGAGGGTCTGAAGTCTTCATCCTATCCGGCCAGAAGAGGTCCTCCAGAGGGTTGGAAGTCTTCATCCAGGCGGCATCTTCTATCTTCTTCCATCCGGAGCGGAGCGGGTCCATCTTGAAGCAGCCGACGCAGAGCCATCCTTCCTCACCGACGGACTAACGACGAATGAAGGTTCCTTTAAATGACGTCATCCAAGATGGCGTCCCTCGAATTCCGATTGGCTGATAGAATCCTAATTAAGGTAGGAAAAATCTGATTGGCTGATTGAATCAGCCAATTAGATTAAAGTTCAATCCGATTGGCTGATTGGATCAGCCAATCAGATTGAGCTTGCATTCTATTGCCTGTTCCGATCAGCCAATAGAATGCAAGCTCAATCTGATTGGCTGAATTGATCAGCCAATCCGATTGAACTTGAATCTGATTGGCTGATTCAATCAGCCAATCAGATTTTTCCTACCTTAATTCCGATTGGCTGATAGAATCCTTTCAGCCAATCGGAATTCGAGGGACGCAATCTTGGATGACGTAATTTAAAGGAACCTTCATTCGGACTTAGGACATCGTTAGAAGAGGATAGATCCGCGCCGGCTGCTTCAAGATGGACCCGCTCCGCTCCGGATGGAAGAAGATAGAAGATGCCGCCTGGATGAAGACTTCCGAGCCTCTGGAGGACCTCTTCTGCCCGGATAGGATGAAGACTTCGGACCCTCTGGAGGACCTCTTCTAGACGGATCGGTGATACCCGGCTGGGTGAATACAAGGTAGGGAGATCTTCAGGGGCTTAGTGTTAGGTTTTTTAAGGGGGGTTTGGGTTAGATTAGGGGTATGTGGGTGGTGGGTTGTAATGTTGGGGGGAGTATTGTATGTTTTTTTTTACAGGCAAAAGAGCTGATTTCTTTGGGGCATGCCCCGCAAAAAGTCCTTTTAAGGGCTGGTAAGGTAATAGAGCTGTTAACTTTTTATTTTAGAATAGGGTAGGGCATTTTTTTATTTTGGGGGGCTTTGTTATTTTTTTAGGGGGCTTAGAGTAGGTGTAATTAGTTTAAAATTCTTGCAATCTTTTTTTATTTTTTGTAATTTAGTTTAGTTGATTTAATTGTAGGTAATTGTAGGTAGTTTAGTTTATTTATTGATAGTGTAGTGTTAGGTTTAATTGTAACTTAGGTTAGGATTTATTTTACAGGTAATTTTGTTATTATTTTAACTAGGTAGCTATTAAATAGTTAATAACTATTTAATAGCTATTGTACCTAGTTAAAATAAATACAAAGTTGCCTGTAAAATAAATATAAATTCTAAAATAGCTACAATATAATTATTCGTTATATTGTAGCTATATTAGTATTTATTTTACAGGTAAGTATTTAGCTTTAAATAGGAATAATTTATTTAATAAGATTGAATTTATTTTGTTAGATAAAAATTATATTTAACTTAGGGGGGTGTTAGTGTTAGGGTTAGATTTAGCTTTAGGGGTTAATACATTTATTAGAGTAGCAGCGAGGTCCGGTCAGCAGATTAGGGGTTAATATTTGAAGTTAGGTGTCAAAGATGTTAGGGAGGGCAGATTAGGGGTTAATACTATTTACTATAGGGTTTTTGAGGCAGGAGTGCGGCGGTTTAGGGGTTAATACATTTATTATAGTGGCGGCGAGGTCCGTCGGCAGATTAGGGGTTAATAAGTGTAGGTAAGGTAGCGGCGACGTTGGGGGGTCAGATTAGGGGTTAATAAATATTATGTAGGTGTCGGCGATGTTAGGGGCAGCAGATTAGGGGTACATAGGGATAATGTATGTGGCGGCGGTGTGCGGTCGGCAGATTAGGGGTTAAAAAAAATTATGTGTGGCGGCGATGTGGGGGGGCCTCGGTTTAGGGGTACATAGGTAGTTTATGGGTGTTAGTGTACTTTAGAGCACAGTAGTTAAGAGCTTTATAAACCGGCGTTAGCCCATAAAGCTCTTAACTCCTGACTTTTTTCTGCGGCTGGAGTTTTGTCGTTAGAGTTCTAACGCTCACTTCAGCCAAGACTCTAAATACCGGCGTTAGGAAGATCCCATTGAAAAGATAGGATACGCAATTGGCATAAGGGGATCTGCGGTATGGAAAAGTCACGGCTGGAGAGTGAGCGTTAGACCCTTTCCTGACTGACTCTAAATACCAGCGGGTGGCCAAAAGCAGCGTTAGGAGCCCTTAACGCTGGTTTTGATGGCTAACGCAGAACTCTAAATCTAGGCGTAATTGATTCCATTCAACATTACTTTCTGCTGAGCATTTCCATTTTATCTTCATAAATTTCTTGTTCAGACTAACGTTAATTCTTATCAATAAGTTATAAATCTCTGATATAGAGAACTTGCCATGAGTATAAGCCGTGAACACTAAATTGAAAGTTTTACCCATCCAATCAGTGTTGCTCAGTTTAAGCAGACCAGCAAGATAATGCCTTATCTGTAAGTATGAGAAAAACAGTTTGTTTTTAAGATTAAATTCCATTTTACAATCCTCAAAAGTCTTAACTTCATTGTTTTGAAAATGTATTAGCTGATACATAAATAAGATACCCTTAAATTCCCAGGCAGCAAATCTATTGCCAGTATGACCCTCTGGAAAATTACTTTTAATTGTTAAAAAAGGCAAAATGGCAAAAGTAATATTTATAATAGTACATAGCCTATGCCATGCAATACAGGCGTTCTTAAAGATCAATTTCTGTTTAATACATACAGGAAGTTTTTTATATTGGATGTGAGGGATCGCCTTAAGGGAATAAGGGGCTATCATATATTGTTCTGCTAGTGGAAGAGTATAATGGCCTATATCTAAAAAGCAATCTACAACAAACTTAACTATAGTCGCCAGATTATATTTCTCAAAATCCGGAAGTGCTAATCCAAAAAAAGATACTTTTTGGAGTGAGACGTTTCAATTGAACTCTTATTCTCGAGTTTTTACAAATAAACTGACGGATAAGAACATTTATTATTTTGAGATCTTTTTTAAGAAGTAATATAGGCAAAGCTTGGAAGATAAATATTAACTTCGGGAGCCATATCATCTTGATTAAATTTATTCTCCCCATCAAGAAAATAGGAATTTTTGTCCATACTTCCAATTTTTCTTTAAAGGTTAATATTAAAGGGGAGATATTTAAGCTATACCACCTTTCAGGAATGAGAGATAGTTTTAACCCCAAATACGATATATGTTCTTTAGCCTCTTTAAAATGCGTTATTGGAGAATCTTTATTTTTTTAACCAACCATAAGATCTCTGATTTAAACTTGATAATTCTAAACCCTGAAAAGGATTTCAATTGATCCAACGTCTCAACAATAACTGGTAGATTATTTTTTAAGTTCTCTGAGAAAATAAGCATATCTTAATTCCATCAATTAAATCTCTAAAGAGAATAGACAGGGGTTCTAAAGCCAAATTAAATAGCAGAGGGGAGATAAGGCAACCATGTCTTGTGCCTCTATCTAGAATTATTTTTTGAGAGGTTTGTAAATGGATAAGTAATGAAGTTATAGGATTAGAATATAATGATTTGATTGAATATAAAAAATATCCACTAAACCCAAACTTTTCCAAAGAAGCAAATAAATGGTCCCAGACTAAAGAATCAAAGGCTTTCAGGCCCATTTATCAAGCTCCGTACGGAGCTTGAAGGGCCGTGTTTCTGGCGAGTCTTCAGACTCGCCAGAAACACAATTTATGAAGCAGCGGTCTAAAGACCGCTGCTCCATAACCCTGTCCGCCTGCTCTGAGCAGGTGGACAGGAATCACCGGAAATCAACCCGATCGAATACGATCGGGTTGATTGACACCTCCCTGCTGGCGGCCGATTGGCCGTGAGTCAGCAGGGGGCGGCGTTGCACCAGCAGCTCTTGTGAGCTGCTGGTGCAATGTTAAATGCGGAGAGCGTATTGCTCTCCGCATTTACCAAGGTCTTGCGGACCTGATCCGCAATGTCGGATCAGGCCCGCAAGCCCTTTGATAAATTGGGGCCTTTGTGTGTATCTGTTATTATTGCTGCATCTTTAATAAAACCCTTTCCAAACTTTGTCTGTGTATTATAATGTGACAAGATTAGCTCTAATTTTCTAATATTTGTTATAAGAGTTCTACCTTTCATGAAACCAGTTTGATCTAGATGAATCATATCTGAAATGGTTTTTGTAAACGAGTAGCTAAAATGTATGTATATAATTTGCAATCTATATTTAATAAAGAGATGGGTCGATACGCATCCATATTCTCTGGGTTCTTTCCTGGTTTAAGGATCAAGGATATTCTTGATTCAGTAAAGATTTTTTAAGGTACTTTATTAAGAAGAAAATAACTATTATATACTTTATGGAGACAGGGAATATTATCTTCTAATATTTTGTACATTTCAGCCGGGAGACAATCAGGACCTGGGGCCTTATTTAATGTTAAGGGATGTATAGCATCCTTGATTTCTTTCTCTAGTATAGGACCATTTATAAGCTCTAAGTCTTCTTTCCCAATCTGGGGCACGTTAACCTTATCCCAAAACTCTCCTTTAAGTGTTTGGTTTATCTGTATAGGGTTATATATGTTTTGGTAATACTTAGTAAATTCCTCCATTATTTCATATTGTGTATGGACAAGTTTGCCCCCAACTTTTAGAGAATTAATAAAATGTCTATTATTAACATCCTTAGTAAGTCTAGCTAAGAGTTTCCCAGATTTGTTACCAAACCTAGAAAATTGTGCACTCTTTCTTAAATCCAGTTTTTTCTCTTCCTGGAAGAGAAATGTATCCTTTTTTGTTTTACTATAATATAATTCTGCCAATTATCTTATGTATTATTCCTAATGTATTGGTTTTATTTATTTGTCACAGTGTTAGTGATTTGTTTTATATAAAGATCTTTTTTTTACTAAAAAAGCCAATATTTCCCCTTTAAGTACCGCCTTAAAACCTTCCCATATTATTTCTGGGTTATTAACCGAGTTAGAATTAGAATAATCCCTCCATACATTCCTTAGAATTTGCCTAAATTTATCATTTTTATATAAATATTTCAGGAAGTAGAGGCTTCTAGAACCCCCCTTAGAGTTTTTTAATTCCAAATTCAACACAACTGGTGCATGATCAGAAATTGTTATTGGGAAAATTTGAATATCTTTAACTATTCCGGACAATTATTTGCTTAGCAGAAAAAAATTGATTATGGACAACGATTTATGGGCTTTAGAGAGAGACAAGTGTATTCTTGTTTGTCTGGATTATTATTTCTATAGATATCCATTATATCCAGATTATGAATTAAAGATTTTACAATTTTAGTTTCTTTCAAGGTTCTTATACTCCTAGACCTTCTGTCTTTCTCTCTATCAATGGGGAGTTTAAGGATTAAAATTAAAATGTGAAAAAGTAGGGAATACTCTTCTAATATGCAGATAAGTTGCAGATAAATGTGCAAACAAACATTTGCTGTTGTTCCCGGGACTTACCCCAAATGAGCTCTGTCCGCCCCCTGGTTATCTTGCATGTGCTGTGCAGTGCTTCTGTGGAGAAACTCTAGACTGGCCGGGGACCTACACGGTCAAAACCGAAATCGTATCGGTGGGCTTATAGCTCCAAATCATCCGGCAGCGGCAATAGGGCTCCAACAGCGCTCCTGGCTTTCCAAACGTACACTCTAGCGTCAGTCGTGACGTATCAAGGATCTCCGGTCGGGGGGCGGTGCTCTCTCTTCACCCGGGTTTACAACAGATGTACAGGGGCGAAAGCGGATCCAAAGCTGGTGTGACTATAAAAGTCACAAAGAAGGCAGGATCCAGCTTATGTGAAATAAAATCCAAGTTTTATTGGCATCGTTAAAAGCCTAGCAGGCTAAACAGTACAGCATGAAACAAGAAAGGTGTGTGAGCGTGACACCAACGGCTTACATGTTTCGGCACTCAGCCATAATCATAGCCATGGCTATCTCAAATGCGCATAGCTTACCTTAAAATATCAGTAAACAATCAATAACCAGCAGAAATATCTTCATATGTGTTTCTTTTTAGAAGCCAAAAACAGAATTTATGCTTACCTGATAAATTACTTTCTCCAACGGTGTGTCCGGTCCATGGCGTCATCCATTACTTGTGGGATATTCTCCTCCCCTACAGGGAAAGGCAAGGAGAGCACACAGCAAGAGCTGTCCATATAGCTCCCCCTCTGGCTCCGCCCCCCAGTCATTCGACCGCCGGTTAGGAGAAAAAGGAGAAACTATAGGGTGCCGTGGTGACTGTAGAGTATAAAGAAAAAGAAAATTTTTTCAAACCTGATTAAAAAACCAGGGCGGGCCGTGGACCGGACACACGGTCCACGGCGTCATCCATTACTTGTGGGAACCAATACCAAAGCTTTAGGACACGGATGAAGGGAGGGAGCAAATCAGGTTACCTAAACAGAAGGCACCACGGCTTGCAAAACCTTTCTCCCAAAAACAGCCTCCGAAGAAGCAAAAATATCAAATTTGTAAAATTTGGCAAAAGTGTGCAGAGAAGACCAAGTCGCTGCCTTACATATCTGATTAACAGAAGCCTCGTTCTTGAAGGCCCATGTGGAAGCCACAGCCCTAGTGGAGTGAGCTGTGATTCGTTCAGGAGGCTGCCGTCCGGAAGTCTCATTAGCCAATCGGATAATGCTTTTCAGCCAGAAAGAAAGAGAGGTAGAAATAGCTTTTTGTCCTCTCCTCTTACCAGAGTAAACGACAAACAAGGATGAGGTTTGTCTAAAATTCTTTGTTGCTTCTAAATAGAACTTTAAAGCACGGACTACATCTAAATTGTGTAACAAACGTTCCTTCTTTGAAACTGTTTTTTCGGGCACAGAGAAGGAACAACTATTTCCTGGTTAATATTCTTGTTGGAAACAACTTTTGGAAGAAAACCAGGCTTGGTACGCAAAATAACCTTATCTGAATGGAACACCAGATAGGGTGGATCACACTGCAAAGCAGATAATTCAGAAACTCTTCTAGCAGAAGAAATAGCAACCAACAACAGAAGTTTCCAAGATAGCAACTTGATATCTATGGAATGTAAGGGTTCAAACGGAACCCCCTGAAGAACTGAAAGAACTAAATTTAGACTCCAAGGAGGAGTCAAGGGTCTGTAAACAGGTTTGATTCTGACCAAAGCCTGTACAAAAGCTTGTATCTCTGGCACAGCTGCCAGTCATTTGTATAACAAGACAGATAAAGCAGAAATCTGTCCTTTTAGAGAACTCGCTGACAATCCCTTATCCAAACCTTCTTGGAGAAAGGAGAGGATCTTAGGAATTTTAATCTTACTCCAGGAGAATCCCTTGGATTCACACCAACAGATATATCTTTTCCATATTTTATGGTAAATCTTTCTAGACACAGGTTTTCTGGTTGGACCAGAGTATCTATCACTGAATCTGAAAACCCACGCTTGGATAAAATCAAACGTTCAATTTCCAAGCAGTCAGCTGCAGAGAAATTAGATTTGGATGTTCGAAAGGACCTTGTACTAGAAGATCCTGTCTCAAAGGTAGCTTCCATGGTGGAGCCGATGACATATTCACCAGGTCTGCATACCAAGTCCTGCGCGGCCACGCAGGAGCTATCAGAATCACTGAGGCCTTCTCCTGTTTGATCCTGGCTACAAAACTGGGAAGGAGAGGGAACGGTGGAAACGCATAAGCTAGGTTGAACGACCAAGGCGCCACTAATGCATCCACTAGAGTGGCCTTGGGATCCCTGGATCTGGACCCGTAGCAAGGAACCTTGAAGTTCTGACGAGACGCCATCAGATCCATGTCTGGAATGCCCCATAATTGAGTCAACTGGGCAAACACCTCCGGGTGGAGTTCCCACTCCCCCGGATAGAAAATCTGACGACTCAGATAATCTGCCTCCCAGTTGTCTACTCCTGGGATGTGGATTGCAGATAGGTGGCAGGAGTGATCCTCCGCCCATTTGATGATCTTGGATACCTCTCTCGTCGCCAAGGAACTCCTTGTTCCTCCCTGATGGTTGATGTAAGCTACAGTCGTCATGTTATCTGACTGGAATCTTATGTATCCGGCCTTCGCTAGATGAGGCCAAGCCCGGAGAGCATTGAATATCGCTCTCAGTTCCAGGATGTTGATCGGGAGAAGAGACTCTTCCCGAGACCATAAACCCTGAGTTTTAAGGGAATCCCAGACCGCGCCCCAGCCTGATAGACTGGCGTCGGTCGTGACAATGACCCACTTTGGTCTTCAGAAACTCATTCCCTGAGACAGGTGATCCTGTCTACTGGAGCATACACAGTTGTAATGGTCTTAGATGAATTTGAGCAAAAGGAACTATGTCCATTGCTGCAACCATCAACCCTACTACTTCCATGCACTGAGCTATGGAAGGCTGCAGAATAGAGAGAAGAACTTGACAAGCGTTTAGAAGCTTTGACTTTCTGACTTCTGTCAGGAAGATCTTTATTTCAAAAGAATCTATTATTGTTCCCAAAAAGGGAACTCTTGTCGACAGAGACAGGGAACTCTTTTCTACGTTCACCTTCCACCCGTGAGATCTGAGAAAGGCTAGAACAATGTCTGTATGAGCCTTTGCCTTGGAAAGAGACGACGCTTGAATTAGAATGTGCCACTGCAACGCCCCTTGGTCTTAGAACCGCTAGAAGGGACCCGAGCACCTTTGTGAAAATTCTGGGAGCAGTGGCTAGTCCGAATGGGAGAGCCACGAACTGATAATGTTTGTCCAGAAGGCGAACCATAGGAACTGATGATGATCTTTGTGGATAGGAATATGTAGATACGCATCCTTTAAATCCACGGTAGTCATATATTGACCCTCCTGGATTGTAGGTAAAATTGTTCGAATGGTTTCCATTTTGAACGATGGAACTCTGAGAAATTTGTTTAGAATTTTTAAATCCAGAATTGGTCTGAAAGTTCCCTCTTTTTTGGGAACTACAAACAGATTTGAGTAAAAACCCCTGACCTTGTTCCACAGTTGGAACTGGGTGTATCACTCCCATCTTTAACAGGTCTTCTACACAATGTAAGAATGCCTGTCTATTTATTTGGTTTGAAGATAAGTGAGAAATGTGGAACCTTCCCCTTGGGGGTAGTTCCTTGAATTCTAGAAGATAACCCTGAGAGACTATTTCTAGTGTCCAGGGATCCTGAACATCTCTTGCCCAAGCCTGAGCAAAGAGAGAGAGTCTGCCCCCTACTAGATCCGGTCCCGGATCGGGGGCTACCCCTTCATGCTGTCTTGGTAGCAGCAGCAGGCTTCTTGGCCTGTTTACCCTTATTCCAGCCTTGCATTGGTTTCCAAGCTGGTTTAGTCTGGGAAGCGTTACCCTCTTCTCTAGAGGCTGCCGAGTTAGAAGCCGGTCCGTTCCTGAAATTGCGAAAGGAACGAAAATTGGACTTATTCTTTAAATGTTAAACAGGGCACACTTTATTACTGAATATGTTAAAAACTATGAAGGAATTATCCAATCTTTACCAAATTTTCACCACAGTGTCTTAATGCATTCAAAGTATTGCACCCCAATTTTCAAGCTGTTAACCCTTAAAATGTGGAAACCGGAGCCGTTTGCAATTTTAACCCCACTACAGTCCCAGCCACAGCCTTTGTTGTGACTTCAACTATCCCAGGGGGGTATTTCAAGCCTTCTAGGAATGTTTTCAGTGGACACCAGACCCTCTCACATGCATCTGCATGCACTGTACTTAAAAGAAACTGCGCAATAATGGCGCGAAAATGAGGCTCTGCCTAATACAGTGAAAGGCCCTTCCTGACTGGGAAGGTGTCTTAACTAGTGGCTGACGATAAAAAACGTTCCCCAAATAATAAAAGTGTGAAATCCACTTCAAACTTTAAATAAAAACTTAAATAAACAATCGATTTAGCCCTTAAGAGTGTCCACCAGTTAATAGCCCATAATAAGCCCTTTATTCTTTCTAAGTCTAAGAAAATGGCTTACCGATCCCCATGAGGGAAAAATGACAGCCTTCCAGCATTACACAGTCTTGTTAGAAAATGGCTAGTCATACCTTGAGCAGAGAAGTCTGCAAACTGTTCCCCCCAACTGAAGTTCTCTCATCTCAACAGTCCTGTGTGGGAACAGCAATCGATTTTAGTTACTGCTGCTAAAATCATACTCCTCTTTTAAACAGAACTCTTCATCTCTTTCTGTTTCAGAGTAAATAGTACATACCAGTACTATTTTAAAATAACAAACTCTTGATAGAAGAAATAAAAAACTACAACTAACACCACAAACTCCTCACCATCCCCGTGGAGATGCTACTTGTTCAGAGCGGCAAGGAGAATGACTGGGGGGGGGGCGGAGCCAGAGGGGGAGCTATATGGACAGCTCTTGCTGTGTGCTCTCGTTGCCTTTCCCTGTAGGGGAGGAGAATATCCCACAAGTAATGGATGACGCCGTGGACTGGACACACCAATGTTGGAGAAATATAAGGCTTTAAACTTTTATACAATACATTCAGTATACATTAAAGGCTTCAGAAAACCTAAAGAAATCATAAAAGCTGTTTCTTCATCCAATCCTATACAAAACCTGTTAACTACAGAATCCTGATTAGTATCCATGATTAAACACCAGGAATTTTTTTTTAAGTTTATCGAAACAAAAAAGGGGTAGAGAAAATAACCAGCCACACCCCTCTGTATCTCATGTGTGTCACTCCCGTCAGCAGAAGGAAAACAAAACCCTTGTCCATTCAGACTTCGTTCATCATTGTGCTCCATTTATATATAAAGTTTCCCGGCACCTTTCAAATCAGGTATCTTACTTTATCCTTCCTTTTCACCAAAAAGTATACTCAGCAACGTTTTCTTCACTGGCTTCAACATATAAAAAACACAACTCAGTGGGGGACTTCAAAAAGATTCCTACTTTCCACAGTTATCCAACCTCTAGAGACTTCATGTAGCAAAAACAATTCTGTGTTGAAACCAGACTTTACCCACCACTTGAGCTCCCAGACTACATTAACCTTTTCTAGATTTGCGTAATATTTCACCCTTTTTAGTGCTGTGATTATAATAGTGTATTTTTGTTGGATTTCTTCACTGGGAAGATTTAGGGGGGACTTATCAAAACATTTGTATTCCATCCCTGCCAAGAATATAACTGTAAAGACGTTGCAGTATTATCCTAGATACTCAGTTTATAGGTTCAGTGTTACATATCTTCTCCACCCATAAATAATTCCAGACTTATCTAACCAAATTGACCATATTTAAGACTTCAAGGAGAATGACTGGGGGGGCGGAGCCAGAGGGGGAGCTATATGGACAGCTCTTGCTGTGTGCTCTCGTTGCCTTTCCCTGTAGGGGAGGAGAATATCCCACAAGTAATGGATGACGCCGTGGACTGGACACACCAATGTTGGAGAAATATAAGGCTTTAAACTTTTATACAATACATTCAGTATACATTAAAGGCTTCAGAAAACCTAAAGAAATCATAAAAGCTGTTTCTTCATCCAATCCTATACAAAACCTGTTAACTACAGAATCCTGATTAGTATCCATGATTAAACACCAGGAATTTTTTTTTAAGTTTATCGAAACAAAAAAGGGGTAGAGAAAATAACCAGCCACACCCCTCTGTATCTCATGTGTGTCACTCCCGTCAGCAGAAGGAAAACAAAACCCTTGTCCATTCAGACTTCGTTCATCATTGTGCTCCATTTATATATAAAGTTTCCCGGCACCTTTCAAATCAGGTATCTTACTTTATCCTTCCTTTTCCCCAAATATATACTCAGCAACGTTTTCTTCACTGGCCTCAACATATAAAAAACACAACTCAGTGGGGGACTTCAAAAAGATTCCTACTTTCCACAGTTATCCAACCTCTAGAGACTTCATGTAGCAAAAACAATTCTGTGTTGAAACCAGACTTTACCCACCACTTGAGCTCCCAGACTACATTAACCTTTTCTAGATTTGCGTAATATTTCACCCTTTTTAGTGCTGTGATTATAATAGTGTATTTTTGTTGGATTTCTTCACTGGGAAGATTTAGGGGGGACTTATCAAAACATTTGTATTCCATCCCTGCCAAGAATATAACTGTAAAGACGTTGCAGTATTATCCTAGATACTCAGTTTATAGGTTCAGTGTTACATATCTTCTCCACCCATAAATAATTCCAGACTTATCTAACCAAATTGACCATATTTAAGACTTCACATCTTCACCATCTGGATTTGACTTAACGTAATTCCTTGTTTTTTTCACTGGGAAAATTTAGGGGGGACTAATCCAAACACCAATATTCCACTTATGCCAAGAATCTCCAAAATAGCTCTCCGCTCTATGCAGCTGTATAGATATACACACCAATATTATAAGGCAGATTGTAGATATCATATTATGTGTCTTCACCCACCCGTAAACTTTCCAGACTTATCTAACCAACAAATCATGTAGTAAAAATATATCAGGGAAATAGATACTTTGTGGATGAAAAAAAGAAAAAATAAATAGCAAAGGAGGCTATTTAAGCCAAAACACAATCGGCTAGATTTAGAGTTCTGCGGCCAAAGGGGTGCGTTAGCTACGCTGGCTTTTTTTTCCCCGCACCTTTTAAATACCGCTGGTATTTAGAGTTCACAGAAGGGCTGCGTTAGGCTCCAAAAAAGGGAGCGTACAGGGAGTGCAGAATTATTAGGCAAATGAGTATTTTGACCACATCATCCTCTTTATGCATGTTGTCTTACTCCAAGCTGTATAGGCTCGAAAGCCTACTACCAATTAAGCATATTAGGTGATGTGCATCTCTGTAATGAGAAGGGGTGTGGTCTAATGACATCAACACCCTATATCAGGTGTGCATAATTATTAGGCAACTTCCTTTCCTTTGGCAAAATGGGTCAAAAGAAGGACTTGACAGGCTCAGAAAAGTCAAAAATAGTGAGATATCTTGCAGAGGGATGCAGCACTCTTAAAATTGCAAAGCTTCTGATGCGTGATCATCGAACAATCAAGCGTTTCATTCAAAATAGTCAACAGGGTCGCAAGAAGCGTGTGGAAAAACCAAGGCGCAAAATAACTGCCCATGAACTGAGAAAAGTCAAGCGTGCAGCTGCCAAGATGCCACTTGCCACCAGTTTGGCCATATTTCAGAGCTGCAACATCACTGGAGTGCCCAAAAGCACAAGGTGTGCAATACTGAGAGACATGGCCAAGGTAAGAAAGGCTGAAAGACTACCACCACTGAACAAGACACACAAGCTGAAACGTCAAGACTGGGCCAAGAAATATCTCAAGACTGATTTTTCTAAGGTTTTATGGACTGATGAAATGAGAGTGAGTCTTGATGGGCCAGATGGATGGGCCCGTGGCTGGATTGGTAAAGGGCAGAGAGCTCCAGTCCGACTCAGACGCCAGCAAGGTGGAGGTGGAGTACTGGTTTGGGCTGGTATCATCAAAGATGAGCTTGTGGGGCCTTTTCGGGTTGAGGATGGAGTCAAGCTCAACTCCCAGTCCTACTGCCAGTTTCTAGAAGACACCTTCTTCAAGCAGTGGTACAGGAAGAAGTCTGCATCCTTCAAGAAAAACATGATTTTCATGCAGGACAATGCTCCATCACACGCGTCCAAGTACTCCACAGCGTGGCTGGCAAGAAAGGGTATAAAAGAAGAAAATCTAATGACATGGCCTCCTTGTTCACCTGATCTGAACCCCATTGAGAACCTGTGGTCCATCATCAAATGTGAAATTTACAAGGAGGGAAAACAGTACACCTCTCTGAACAGTGTCTGGGAGGCTGTGGTTGCTGCTGCACGCAATGTTGATGGTGAACAGATCAAAACACTGACAGAATCCATGGATGGCAGGCTTTTGAGTGTCCTTGCAAAGAAAGGAGGCTATATTGGTCACTGATTTGTTTTTGTTTTGTTTTTGAATGTCAGAAATGTATATTTGTGAATGTTGAGATGTTATATTGGTTTCACTGGTAAAAATAAATAATTGAAATGGGTATATATTTGTTTTTTGTTAAGTTGCCTAATAATTATGCACAGTAATAGTCACCTGCACACATAGATATCCCCCTAAAATAGCTATAACTAAAAACAAACTAAAAACTACTTCCAAAACTATTCAGCTTTGATATTAATGAGTTTTTTGGGTTCATTGAGAACATGGTTGTTGTTCAATAATAAAATTAATCCTCAAAAATACAACTTGCCTAATAATTCTGCACTCCCTGTATAGCATATTTAACGCCACTGCAACTCTCGATACCAGCGGTGCTTACGGACGCGGCCAGCTTCAAAAACGTGCTCGTGCACGATTCCCCCATAGGAAACAATGGGGCTGTTTGAGCTGAAAAAAACCTAACACCTGCAAAAAAGCAGCGTTCAGCTCCTAACGCAACCCTATTGTTTCCTATGGGGAAACACTACCTAAGTCTGCACCTAACACCCTAACATGAACCCCGAGTCTAAACACCCCTAACCTTACACTTATTAACCCCTAATCTGCCGCTCCCGCTATCGCTGACCCCTGCATATTATTATTAACCCCTAATCTGCCGCTCCGTACACCGCCGCAACCTATGTTATCCCTATGAACCCCTAATCTGCTGCCCCTAACACCGCCGACCCCTATATTATATTTATTAACCCCTAATCTGCCGCTCCCGCTATCGCCTTGGGCCTCTCCCCCTACTATGGCTTAGGTCTCCCTTGCCTGCTGACACGATGTTCCGAACCTCTATTCAGCATTCACGTCCACACGTTGCTCATTTGCATCACGTCCCATGATGTAACATCTGGCCCTCCATCCATTTTCCCCTGCCTTCACATACACACTCACACTTTTCCTCTTTCTCTCCATTTTATGTCCCTTTAAAGGACCATTAAATACAGTAGATTTGCATAATCAAGAAATGCATGATACAAAAACAATGCAATAGCACTTAGTCTGAACTTCAATTGAGTAGTAGTTTTTTCTCTGACAAATTTCAAAGTTATGTCTATTTCCACTTTCCCTGTATCATGTTACAGCCATCAGCCAATCACAAATGCATACACGTACCATGTGACAGCCATTAGCCAATCACAAATGCATATACGTATATACTGTGAATTCTTGCACATGCTCAGTAGAAGCTGGTGACTCAAAAAGTGTAAAATATAAAAAGACTGTGCATATTTTGTTAATGGAAGTAATTTAGAAAGTTGTTTAAAATTAAATGTTCTATGTGAATCATGAAAGTTTAATTTTGACTTGAGTGTCCCTTTAAATAGTACAAAACAATAGTAAACTTGTAACCACAAAAAATAAATAAATGAACACAAAATGTGTATATTGGTGAACAAACAAAAGGATGTTTCTCAAGAAATCCAAAATGTTATCTTCTTAATGGTATTCATATAAATCTCCAAAGGAAGAATAAAAATAACAATTGTGAAGTTCTTTCAGTTTCAAGCAGCAATATAGGAAAAAGTACAGTATTCAGCGCCGGAGTCATAAAAAGGCAGAGTAGGTATGTTGCCTACAGGTGCCCTCTATAGAGGGGCGGTTGCCTCTGCCCATTATAAATATAGGTCAGCCAGCGACCTTAACTAAGATGGCTGATGGCAGTAAAATAACATAAATTATGCTTACCTGATAATTTTCTTTTCTTCAGATGGAAAGAGTCCACAGCTACATTCATTACTTTTGGGAATTCAGAACCTGGCCACCAGGAGAAGGTAAAGACACCCCAGCCAAGGGCTTAAATATCTCTCCCACTCCCCTCATCCCCCAGTCATTCAGTCGAGGAACAAGGAACAGTAGAAGAAATATCATGTTGAAAAGGTGCCAAAAGAATAATAGATGCCGCAAGCATAATTTATGTTTTTCTTCATAAATGGAAAGAGTCCACAGCTGCATTCATTACTTTTGGGAAAACAATACCCAAGCTATAGAGGACACTGAATGCAAAACGGGTGGGTACAAGAGGAGGCCCATTCTGATGGCACCAGGCCTAAAAACAAAAAACCTGCTTCGTCCAAAGTCGAGAAAGGACACTGACCCGCAGATAGTCCATAAGCCTTGCTAGAGACCGCAGAAATAGACTTGACTGAGCCAACACGCCTCCAGGAGACACCGTCGCCCAGCAGTCAGTCCCCAACCACACACCCCTTACTAGAGAAAAGGGATCAATGACCGAAACCTCCCAAAAAGGAAAAGACGTGGAAGAAACATTAAAGATTCCCGAAGACCCCTAAATAGGGTACAAGTTCCCAAATAAAATAAGGAACCCCGAAAACCAAACCAAGCTCACAGAGACCCGAACCGGTCTTCAGAAACAAGGCAGGCAATGCCCAAACCCTGGATCTTACAAAAACCACAAGGCTAAGACCGGGAATCTAAAACTAAAAAGAAAACTGCTCCTAAAAACAGTGCAACCGCACCCCAAAAGACAACCGAAGACAGAGTCCTCAAGTTACAAGATAACTCAGGATATCGAAATATTCATAGATAGAATACGTGCAGCAACCCCAGATAAGCGAACACCTGAGTCAACACAACACTCCCCAGTCATACTAGGATGACTCTGAAATAGAATACTTGCAAGCAAGTAAGAGCAGTTGAAAAGAGATATCAAACCCTAATCATCAGACTGCAAAAACATCCACTAAACAGTGGGCACATCACAGGCTATCCAAAAGCCGCCAGTCCGTCTCAACATTTTGAACATGTAGGATCACGGAACCTCAAAGAGGCTCACCAAACCTCAAATAACCCAAGGACGTACAACAGATCTCAGATCCTGCTCTACACCGAACCAGAAAATAAAGGGTTTATAGTGTATAAAGCGCTGGACTTGAAACGCTTTTTTGCCTCCCGAAATACTGTCCTCCTCCTGGACAGAGAAAATGTAAATAAAACAGAGAATGGTTTTCGGGGGCGCTCAGTAAGCTCAAAACGTTAGAGATATGGGTATGATCACATTAATAATGGGGACCTTAATAAGGGTGTTCTCAAATAATTATATATATATATAATTCGGCCACCCCCACCAAACTCAGGACCCCAAAGAGCTCCTTCAAATGGGTCCTCCCAAAGAGAGCCCCATAGGAGATAACAAAAATGCAGTTGATCCCTATGAAGACTCAGCATAACTGACAGTCTCAACATGGAGATTGCAACCTCCACAGGCGAAACAGAACATACAGGATAAAAAACGCCTGTTCCAACCTCCTGTACACAGGGCAGGACAACAACCCTTCAGAGAGAGGAACCCCCTCCCCTCCTAAAGAAGGACAAAAAACTCCCCCCAATGGGAAAGGTACATATAAGAACAGCGCACATGCTCACTAGACATGAGCCATAGTCTGTTGAAAACATAAGCTGAATGAAAATCATCCAGACGACACTAATGAACACAGACAGAACTCCCCCTGAAGGGGAGCCTAAATCGTTTAAAGGACCACACAAGTCATAAGGAGCGTATCCAAAAGCACCCAGGGTCCTGGCCAAGCTGCTAGCAGACTCAATTTGGCCAGTCCTTAGGCCATATCTATGGTCCCTGGAAAACTGGATCGCCCCGAACCAGCCACAGGATCATAATTTTCCGGACAACCAGAAAGAGCCCAAACAAAAACTAAAAGGTCAGAGCCCCAGAATTATTTAAAACCAACAACAGCCCAGGGAACCCAACTACCCACCATCTGCAGAAGCAGACCTCGCAGGGGAAGAACCGGACTACTCCGGAGAACAGAACAAGATTTACTCGTAGATACCAACCCAAAAGGAAGAGAACACCCCTTGCAGAAGTCCAACACTCCAAAAAAGAGCTAGGGCTCGACGGTGACGCGCCTAGACTCTAAAGACCAAGGGAGAACATCGAGGACAAGTCACCCGAAGAGTGAGTAGAACAAAAGCTAGTCTCCATATTGCCTCAGAGTATGTAACTAGAGGACCACACCCAAGGAAATAGAATGCGAGCATCCCAACCTTGTTAGAAAAAAAACCCTAAGCGAAGCCTGGGGAAGGAGACAACATAGACCAACGTCCCTGATAGGGAAAATGACAAACACCCTAGAGTAGGAAAAGCCACACAGCCCTCTTGAAAGAGAGTATAATCATCAGATGACTATTTTTCCAACCACAAGGCTACCTTGCTACCCCCATAAGGCGGCCAAACCGCTAAGGAGAACGGAGACCCTCAAAAGGAACAGGTCCAGAAAAAGGGCAAGTCCAAGGAGCCCTAAAAAAGAAAGACCAACAGAAACCGGCAGCAAAGAGGCCCTGAGTCCTCCAAACTTCCAACCCACGCGGGGAAGAAAACACTCAAAATCCCAACAAAATAACAGAATAAAAGAGTGTGTCGCAGTGGAACTACACCGAGTCCCAGTCGACCAGTTAAAAAGGCTAACAAGGACTGAACCAATCTCCCTCAGGTCCTCTCAAAAGTCTTATCTGAACTTGTTACAAACAAGGAATAACACCATAATAATGTGAAACACTCGGCGCCCCAACTGGACAAGCCAGGCAGAACAGGCGCCATTTGTCTGAAACAGGCCACAAGAACAGAAAAAACCAAACCCAAACCAGGCCGATACTGTCAAGGCCATAGATAGTCACCCCCAGAGATGGGGGATAAACAGCAGACAAACATAGAACTAACATGTTCTCACACCTAAAAAAATTTGCATAGAAGTAGACTGAGTGATCAAAAAATCGCAAGCATCGATTCCAGAAACGTTCCGGAAGGAAAAACATAAATATGAGCTCAAAATAAAATCATCCTTACCGGATTAAAATAAAAGATAAGGCAACCCATAGGTTATCGTCCAAGAAGAACAGACACACCCGCAGGACCAGGATCCTGTTCTTCCAGCTCAGAACTGGAAAAGATACTCAATAAACAAGGCTATAAGAAGATTACTTCATCCTCCTATACCTAAGCCTGCAAGCCTTTCTAGGAGAAGATCCAAAATCCCCATATCCATTAAGGATGGGATCCTCCAACAACGTCAAAACGTGCGTCAGTAGGACACGAAGGCACGCCAGTCTATAGCGGAAGGCACAGCATACCTTCGCCGGAGCAGAAGATGACCCCGGCCCGAAGGTTGAACCTTAAAAGTCTCAGGGACAGTCATTCCCCCGGAGAGCTGAGTAGGCCATCCCATGCCTAAGGAGTCCCAGCTAACGGAACACGTACAATATCGTAAACACACTTCTGGTAGTTGCAGATGCACCAGAGCCATGATTATGGACATGCGAAAACGTGCCATCAGCTCCGGAGGGAACAAGCCAACTTCCAGAGAAGAATAAGCAAAATCTGGGTTACCTGCATGCGTAGTAAAAGATGGTGGTAGGGAACTCGCCACTCGAGGGACAGAACTCCCAGAGGCAGACGGCTCAGCGACCTCTTGATTCCCCGATCCTGAGGAATTGAGCACTCTAAGACAGCATTCGGAACATAACTGGAGGGCATGTATCACCCAGGCCAATTTGTATTCTTCACCAGAAAAAGAATCTGACACAGAGACGTCCGTCTCCACGATATAAGAATCCTCCATAACAGGGATATTGAATATTAAAAAATGGACCAAATAAGAAAATGTAAACGGTATCTGACACCCACGATGGCTGGGGCACTCAAAACCTCCTATGAACCAGACACCGGCGGACCAGAATTCTCCCGTCGCCACATGGTCAGGAAAGCGGAAATGGAGAGCCAAAAACGTTGCACCGTGCAGTCCAGAAAAAGCTGCGTCACTTCCAAAGGCCGTTATGTTCCACAAGCCATGAGCCTAAGTAGCACTACACATACGCAGGTCGAATCACATAACAAACATGATTAAAAAAAGCCCTGTTTACTAACCCCCCCTCAGGAGCCTTACTGAGACCCTGATAATAGTTAATCCTGCAAGGTGAGAGCCTCTCAGGAAAACGTTTGTATTACCATACAATCCGAACAAAAGTAAAATGAAACAATCTTACCGGAATCTACACCGTGGAACAGGAACACGGCCCTTCAAGTTTGACAGATAGTAGCCTTGCCTCTGCCATGGACTTGCGAGAAGAAAGCAGGCAGCGAAACTCGTCAATGCTGACTGCTTATGGAGCTGCATCTCCGGACTCTAACTTTCGTCCATGCTCTCACTGAGAGGCTAACAGGATTACTTAAAACTTCAGTCCCATGGCAAAGAGTACTACCCTCCATAAGAGACTATCAAAACTTCTGACACTTCTCTGCCAACCTGCTGGGACGAAAGGCAAAGAATGACTGGGGGATGAGAGGAGTGGGAGAGGTATTTAAGCCCTTGGCTGGGGTTTCTGTGTCTCCCCCTGGTGGCCAGGTTCTGAATTCCCAAAAGTAATGAATGCAGCTGTGGACTCTTTCCATTTATGAAGAAAAACAGCACTGCGCATGCGCAGAGACCATATTAAAAAATGGGAAAGTTGCACCAATGCAATGCGCTTCCTAACCTGTACTCTAACAATTTAATATACACCATAAACAGAATATATTAAAAAAACAAAACAAAAAACAAGCCACAAACAAATGGACAGATCACAGAAAGTCCTTGGTATCCAAAATAGAGGCAGCACTCTGTCAGAGGATGGTCAAATCCTGATGGAAGCTGATCTGGAGAAGGAAAAACACAGAGGTGCCACAATGGCCTAGTACTACCAAAACAGAAAATAATAAATATGAGACAAATTGGTACAAAAATGATGCTCCCAATGGTGCTAGTGGGGCAGGCTGGAACTTCGCCGTAGTCCAGCTCATTGTATAGGGACAAGCTATAAGCCCAAGCAGGAAGATTCCAACAGATTCACCACCGACTCCTGAATAGGGATATAAAGCAAAGCTACCATAGCCTAGTACAGTCTAATCAAGCAGGGTGGTGAGAAGTGATTGCACTTACAAGATAGACAGCACCTCCAGGTGCAATATAGGCGAACTGGCACTTTTCAGCCGCCCAGTAGACTAGACTCCTTTGCAAACAGGATACACTCCAAGTTCCAAGAAGTAGAATGATAAAACTCCAAAGAGCAGCAAGTGGTGTGATAAAAACAATTCTTTATTTAAAAGCAACGCGTTTCTCAGCCTCTATAGGGCTGTTTCCTCAGGCTATTATAATAATCATATATAATATATTAATTAATATATCATTTAACAGTCATTATCTGCTGGAGCATGCCTAGAAGCAAATAAGCTGCTGTAAAATAAAATGCCTGTGTTTCTGAAGCTAAACACTGATAAGGTGGATGGATCAGACTACACCAGATAGCATGGCTATGTAACAAATTTTGCTTATTTTTTAAAAATTATTTTAACCACTTAAGGACCGGGCATTTCAGACAAAAACCTCCCCAAAAGACTAGAGCATTTTTAGCATTTTTGCCATTACTACATTTAAACAGAAATAGAGCCATTTTTTATTTTTTTTTACCTATCAAAACTATATTTATTTTTTTATTAGACAACCCAAAGTATTGATCTAGGCTCATTTTGGTATATTTCACGCCACCATTTTACTGCCAAATGCGATCAAATAAAAAAAAATTGCTAACTTTTTCACAATTCTTCTCTGGGATCCCCTTTGTTCAGAAATAGCAAACATATATAGCATTGCCATTACCTCCCAACCTCCCTGATACCCCCAAACAGCTCTCTAACCCTCCCCCCTCTACCTATTTGCCGCCATCTTGGGTACTAGCAGATGTCTGCCAGTACCTAGTTTGCTGCAAATAAGGCAAAAAATAAATAAATTATATTGTAAGTACCCATTTTTTTCTGTAGTGTAGCTGCCTCCCCTCAATAACCCACTCCCCTCCCAGATCACTTCCCCCCAATGGATCCCACAGAGGATACCCTTTATTGCCTCTCCTCCCTCCTTCCCCCTTACTGTGACTCAGCCCCGGCACTTTCCTTGAACGCCTGTAGCATGGCATAGCGGTCCCACCCGCCTCCCTCCTTACCCTCCCTCCCACCCACCAACGAACGTCACCACCACTGTCCGATGCAGAGAGGGCCACAGAGTGGCCCTCTCTGCATCGGTATCTCTGCAAATCTATTTCTGCATTTTTTTTTTCTGCTATTTTGAGCGAGATCGCGGCAGAGAGAAGCCCAGGACTGCAGTGACATACAGGGTAAGTCGCTCGTCCTTAGGGGCATAACAACCAGCGTCGTACAGGGTAGGGCACTGGTCAGTAAGGGGTTAAGATACTTGCCAGCAATTTTTAAACAATTTTTTATGCAAACTATTTTTACTTAATTAGCCCTTTTAGGATATGCACAGATCTCAACATGTTTTATGGCACTTTAAGAAAATTGTGAGGTGAAACTGGGGACACACAGGCTAAGGTCAAATTGTTGAAACATATTCATATGATCATAAGCGAGCATTTATAAACTCTGGCACCATGGGATACTGCCATTTCAATAACTATTAAGGAAATAATTTTCTGTTATTTGCTAATATAGAATCAGCAGTAGCTCTTACCACCCATACTGCGTCTTCTGACAACTACTCGCCCACTGGAGGTCACTGACTCAGCAGCATCGATGGAAGAGGAAACTTCTCAAGAATAAAAAAGGAAGATGCCCTGCAGAGAGACAACAGATAAAAGAATGACAACAGAGAAATAAGTGATGTGGAGTCCATCCTACTACTCTTAGGGCAGCACAGTGCCATATGAGAAGGTGCTATGGGATATTAAGTCTATACCACTACTCTTAAGGTAGCACAGTGTCATATGAGAAGGTGGTATGGAATATGAAGTCTATCCCACCACTCATGGTGATACAGTGTTATATGAGAAGGTGTTATGGGATATGAAGTCTATCCCACCACAATTAGGGTGGCACAGTGTCATATGAGAAGGTGGTATGGGATATTAAGTCTATCCCACCACAATTAGGGTGGCACAGTGTCATATGAGAAGGTGCTATGGGATATTAAGTCTATCCCACCACAATTAGGGTGGCACAGTGTCATATGAGAAGGTGCTATGGGATATGGAGTCTATCCCACCACAAATAGAGTGACACAGTGTCATATAAGAAGGTGCTATGGAATATGGAGTCTATCCCACCACAAATAGAGTGACACAGTGTCATATAAGAAGGTGCTATGGAATATGGAGTCTATCCCACCACAAATAGAGTGGCACAGTGTCATATGAGGAGGTGCTATGGAATATGGAGTCTATCCCACCACAAATAGAGTGGCACAATGTCATATGAGAAGGTACTATGGGATATGAAGTCTATCCCACCACAAATAGAGTGACAGTATCATATGAGAAGGTGCTATGGGATATGGAGTCTATCCCACTACAAATAGAGTGGCACAGTATCATATGAGAAGGTGCTATGGAATATGGAGTCTATCCCACCACTAACCCAGCACCAGACAAGAAGACTCTATGAGAAATAGATACAAATAAATGCGTCACGTGCACATACTAACAATGTTGTGTGCCTATCTGATAGTTGTCTGTATAGCGGTTATTTGGATCTGGAGTGACTTTCCACTGTTTGCTGTCATTGGGATCAAGACAACAACTAAATTTGCAGACTCCAATTTGTTCTCATCACACCTGTAGTAAAGGGAAGGTAAACTGTAAAATATTTCCCATGCATTTGCAGCAATGGAAAAACTACTGCTCCCTTTTAAGCTTACGAAAAACACACATGCCTAACCTGAGTTTTGAAGCCCCTCCATTGCCATATTACCAAGTAGGCCACCAACCCCCATCTTTGAAGCTTTTGTTTTTTGCTTAAAGGCTCTTAAACATACATTTCTGCTTTTCAAATAAAGATAGCAAGAGAAGGAAGAAAAATTGATAGTAGGAGTAAATTAGAAAGTTGCTTACAATTGCATGCTCTATCTGAATCATGAAAGAAAAATGTTTATACTGTATACTGTATTGACCACGTTGTCGACATAACAATGCATAATCTCTTGCTTCTCTATGATGCAGGACACGGATCCTAGACTGCATTATACCACAGTGAGAGCATGCAGTCATCTGATTGGCTGAACTTCCAACCTTCAATAAGAAGGCTTTAAAGGGACAGGAAACCCCAAATTTTTCTTTCAAAATTCAGATAGAACATACCTTTTTAAACAACTTTCCAATTTACTTCTATTTTCAATTATGATTCATTCTCTTAGTATCCTATATTGAAGGAGCAGTAATGCACTCCTGGGAACTAGCTGAGCACATCAGTAAGCCAATAACAAGAGTCATATATAATAATAATGAATACTTGTAGAGCGCACAACCTCAGACTTAACCGACTTGCGGCGCTGATAACAGGTTTTATTACGGTACTCATTTTACCGACCTTGGAAGGATGAAAGGCTGAGTGGACCTCGCCGGGATCGAACCTACAACCCTTGGGTTGCCACAGATCTCTGCACCAGTGCATTAGCACGATGAGCTATTGTGCAGCAACCAATCAGCAGCAGCTAGCTCCCAGTAGTGCATTGTTGCTCCTGAGCCTAACTAGGTATACTCTTTACCAAAGAATTACAGGAGAACAAAACAAATTGGATAATAGAAGTAAATTGGAGAATTTGTATGCTATGTCTGAATAATGAAATGTGGGGGTTTTATGTCCCTTTAAGGTAGGGAGTTGGTGGAGATTACTATCTACTATATATGTAGGTATTTGGCTATGAATTTCTGTATTTCCTCTGGAAAATGTATTCCCTAATTTACAATGTATTCCCATATTTCTATACATTGTAATCACAATTCCTAAAAACATTTTTGTAATATACTTCCATTAGCACAAATGCTTCTAGTAAAAGTTATTACTGTTTTTCTGCAGCATATGCAGATATCCTGTGAGAGCCTGTGCACCAGTATTCAAGCTCAGCGAGTTGAAGATGGCCGTATTGCTTCTGTGCAGACATTTGTGTCATACAAGCCACCACTGACTCTCTGAGAAGGTATAGGGGCCGATTTAGTATAGCGCGAGCGGATATCGATGAATGCAGCATACACTGTCAGCATTTATCATTGCACAAGCATTTCACAAGATTCACGGCCAATCGGCTGCTAGCAGGGGGTGTCAATCAACCCGATCGTACCCGATTGGGCTGATTGCTGTCCGCCGCCTCAGAGGTGGCGGAAGAGTTAAGGAGCAGCGGCATTGGGGCTTGATAAATCGGCCCCTTAGTGTTTAGATACTGGTGCACGGGCCCGCACAGCATATGCGTGTATGCTGCAGAAAAACAATAACAACTTATACTAGAAGCATTTTTGCTAATGGAAGTATACTGCAAAATTGCTTCTATTTCACATTGAAATGTTTTCACACGCATTTAAATTTTGACCTTTCTATCCCTTTAATGATTCTTCTACAAAATTCACAATTAAAGTCTACGGGGATTTTTGTACATGTATCATTTAAAGGGACAGTCTACTCCAGAATTGTTATTGTTTAGAAAGATAGAAAATCCCTTTATTACCCATTCCCCAGTTTTGCATAACTAACACAGTTATATTAATACACGTTTTACCTCTGTGATTACCTTGTATCTAAGCCTCTGCAGACTGCCCCTTTATATCAGTTCTTTTGACAGAATTGCATTTTAGCCAATTAGTGCTGACTCTTAAATAACTCCACAGGAGTGAGCACAATGTTATCTAAATGGCACACATGAACTAGCACTGTCTAGCTGTCAAAATACCCTAAAATAGGAGGCGGTTTTAATAGTTTCAAAATCAGTTTGAGCTTACCTAGGTTTAGCTTTCAGCAAAGGATACAAAGAAACAAAGGAAATTTGATGATAAAAGTAAAATGGAAAGTTGTTTAAAATTACACGCCCCTTTTAAATCACCCGATGTGCAAAAAACACCTAGAAATTTGTTCTTATAAAGTACAAAATATAAATCGTAATTGTTGCTTTTGCGAAAAATGGGCTGAACATGGGCGTATATTAAATTTTCTCCCAAAATCCCAATGAAATTGTCTAAACATTTTCGCCCTACAGATCTCACACTTTTTTCTCGCAAACTAAAAGGTGGCGAGGATGTGACAAAATATGTAAAATACTTAATACCCTAATACAAAAACACGTGCATACCAAAATTGTATGATACTATACGCAGAAAGCATAGCAATGTGATTTATATTGGCTGCGGGATTTTATTTTCAAATCTATGGAGAGAAGTGTCCCTTTCCAGCGAGTTCCATTACTTTATATAGAAGCCATCTCGCAGTGACTGAACCTTTTTACGAAAACTCCACCATGGCTGCCCCTGCGAGGGTTAGCAAGAAAACCCAAGTCTTAATCCTCTTAGTTTAGATCCTGGGCCCATAGAGTAATCTAGAACATACTTCCCAACATATCCTGCAGACTATATGGAATGGAGAGGCGGGTAGCTTAGTTACAAAGACCTGGGGCTGTCACCTCACATTGGGGCTAAGTTAGGCAGGGGCTGATCTGGGCAGAGCTCCTGTAGGAGATTTTCAGCAAACCAGAAATTTGACTTGGTACCCTTTTTTTTTTTTTGTGGTGCTCTACTTTAGAGACCTTCATTTGATATGGGCCCCAGTGTTAGCCACTGATTTCTGGGGCCGGGCCCTCTGTAGTCTCAAGAGATGCAGGTGCTTTATAATAAATTATCTGCCCTCTTACATAATTGCCCGGCTGTTTTCTGCCTTTCTGGGTTACCATTCCCATAGGGTATGGAAGTCTGTATGTGACAGTTACTATAATCATCACACAAACAAACACACATAAATATATACAAACAAGAACACAAAAATAACAGTACCAAAACATATAAATACATACAAACAAATCCCAGTACAAACACAAGCAAAAAACAAATACCCACACAGACTCAAACACACAGGGTCATAGACACAAATGCATGGGTATCTGCGCACAAACACAGATTAGTACACTCATACACAGGAAAGCAGTCAAACGCAAATGCATACGCAAACAGCCACACACTGAATGACAGTCACATTGCACTCTGTGTCCCTGCTTTCTTCTTCCGCCTGTGACTCAGCCCAAGTTCCCAGCTGACACTAAGCACCCTCCCTGTGTTATACACATAATGTCTCCCTCCCCTACACACATACACTCCTCCTCTGCTATACACAGCATATATATCAACAAACAGCTGCACAGCACCTTCCCCTCTGTTATATGCAGACACAGCACATATATAGAACATCTACTGTCAAGTGCTGTATTCTGAGCCCCCTCCCATTACTAAATACAGACACACAACACACTCCCTCTCTCAGTCCATACACAGCTGCTCCTGCTATATCCCCATATACACAGCTCCCTCCCACTATACACAGCTAGAACCAACCTAGCTCCCTCCCACTATACACTCAGACCAGTCCATTCCTCACTCACACACCGTTCAGCTACAGATGGAGTCGGGGGAAGTGCGATATTGCTCCAGGTTCCCATACCTGTGCTTGAAGTTCACCCTTATTGTCTACTGCATGGTATTTTGGGTGAGTCTGGGAGAGGGGGTTTAAGCTGCATGGTCATATAAATATATTCTTTTTTAGTTTTATATATATATAGTGAAGATTGGAGTAGCCGTGTTAGTCCAGTAGATAGATGCTGAAAAAACAAAGTATTGCAGTATGCAGTGATACCTTTTTTATTGGACTAACATAATATTTAAAAGACAAGCTTTCGAGAGTTTTCCTCTCTTCCTCAGGTCTAAAGAAATACTTCAGGTAATTAAGGTGTGTGGGATGCTGTCTATAAGCTTGTCACAGAAAATACCTCCTCAGTAAGCGTCTGGTTTGGGGAAGACTAACTATATTCCCAGAAGTGCCATATAGCAGAGGTGGCGTTCACTAATGCCATACAGGTGTAGTACTAGTGTATGAGGCTTGTATGTCACTGGGTCGATATGGGGAACGTCAGGTGTGGCTCTGTCAGATACCATATCAGTATGTCTCACAGCCACAAACTGGCCAGACAGGTTGCAAGTGATTTTGACAGAGGAGGTATGTGTGAGCTTTCACACCATGCACAGCACATTTTGTTAGCCAATACAAAGCGGTGTTGTTACTACATGTTGTAAAGAGTACAAGTGGAATGTAATTTGGTACAATACCTTTAGTTGAGGTGGGAGGGGGATGTTGAAGCCATCCTATAACAGAGTAATTGTAATTTCCCATAGTAAAAAAGGCTGCTTCCCCCTCAAATTTTTCTAACCCCAGCATCAAAAAAATATTCTCTCCATACTAGAATCATCACCCCCACGTCACCAACAGTTTAAAGGGACAGTAGACAACTTTTATATAAAATGTTTATGCCTAACAAACAAACTTTGCAATATATTTTCATTATTAATTTGCACTCTTCATGTAAATTTGCAGAGCTTAAAATGCACACTGCTGACATATCAAGGCTAACCCTGATACATGCCTGTCCCTAATTGGCTTCATCAGATAACAACTGCAAAACAATGCACTTTACAGGAACTTTATGACCGTGGCTAGCTTTGTTAGTCTGTGGACTAAAGCCCAGAATGGCTCCCCCAGATAGGCAAATTGTGGGTGGAGTCTGGTTACTGAAATGAATTGTAGTAAAAAGGATGTTAATTTGTTTTTAAACATTATGACTTGGCTGATTGTATTCTATAGCAAATAGCAACACAACAGAAATGTATTGTACTTACAAGGTGTTTACTATCTGCCCTCCCACATCAAATGTAAAGTATTGCAGTATAGGCAGCTGTTCTGTAAACATGTTCCCCGGTGATTACCTTTTTTTTTTTTTTTTTTTTTTTTTTTTTTTTTTTATTCCTTTAAAGGGACTTCTATTATCTAATCTTCATCATTCTCTGGGTATCCTTTGTTGAAAACTAGGTCTAAATAGGCTCGGTAGCTGCTGATTAGTGGCTGCACATAGATGCCTTGTGTAATTGGCTTACTCATGTGCTTCGCTATTTCTTCAACAAAGGAGATCTAAAGAATGAAGCAAATTAGACAATTGACATAAATTGGAATGTTGTTTAAAATTGTATTCTCTATCTGAATCACGAAAGAGAATTTTTGGGTTTCATGTCCCTTTTAATTGAATTGAAATATGTTAAAGGGACAGTCAAGTCCAAAAAAAACGTTCATGATTTGAATAGGGAGTGTAATTTTAAACAACTTTCCAATTTACTTTAATTACCAATTTTGCTTTGTTCTCTTGGTATTCTTAGTTTTAAAGGGCCACTAAACCCCAAATTTTTCTTTCATGATTCAGATAGAGAATACAATTTTAAACAACATTACAATTTACTTCTATTATCTAATTTGCTGCAATCTTTAGATATCATGTGTTAAAAAAATAGCAATGCACATTGGTGAGCCAATCACACGAGGCATCTATGTGCTGCCACTAATCAGAAGCTACTGAGCCTATCTAGATATGCTTTTCAGGAAAGAATATCAAGAGAATGAAGCAAATTAGATAATAGAAGTAAATTAGAAAGTTGTTTAAAATGGTATTCTCTGTCTGAATCGTGAAAGAAAAAATTTGGGTTTAATGGCCCTTTAAGCTAAACCTAGGAGGTTCATATGCTAATTTCTTAGACCTTGAAGACTGCTTCTTATTTGAATGCATTTGACCACTAGAGGGCATTAGTTCATGTGTTTCATATAGATAACATTGAGCTCATGCATGTGAAGTTACCCTGGAGTGAGCACTGATTGACTAACATGCAAGTCTGTCGAAAGAACTGAAATAAGGGGGCAGTCTGCAGAAGCATAGATACAAGGTAATCACAGAGCTAAAAAGTGTATTATAGCTGTGTTGGTTATGCAAAACTGGGGAATGGGTAATTAAGGGATTATCTATATTTTTAAACAACAAACATTCTGGTGTTTACTGTCCCTTTAACACCTGCCTTCTCCTTTGTGGCAGTGTATGTCTCTTTTATTCTAACAAGTCACTACACTTTTCTTTCGTATTTTACCGCTAAACCTCACCTCTTACTGGAAAAAATATCTGTTTTATGGTTTGTACCGATATGAAGGAATTAAATGATTTCTTGCTTGCTTTGTCATAGCCTCAGTTAAGTGCCTTATCATTAATATGATAACACACCCTTGTGTGTGCACACACACCACGCACGTCTTAGCTTAGTAAACATTCAATAAGCCCTAATATATTGGTTCTTTCATTTTGGAACAAGAGCTGGCGATTTAGCTTCATGTTATAAAAGTCTAACACTCAAGTCAACATGATTCAGATAGAACAGCAATTTAAACAACTTTCCAATTTACTTCCATTAACAAAATGTGCACAGTCATTTTTTTTATTTACACTTTTTAAATCACCAGCTCCTACTGAGCATGTGCAAGAGTTCACAGCGTATAAGTACATGCATTTGTTATTGGCTGATGGCTGTCGCATGGTACGTGTATGCATTTGTGATTGGCTGATGGCTGTCACATGGTACAGGGGGAGTGGAAATAGACAACTTTGAAATTTGTCAGAAAAAAAAATCTCATTTGAAGTTCAGGCTAAGGGGTCAGATTTATCAACCCCTTTGCCCTGCTATGGCTGCCTATCATCAGACCGCTGCTTCCCTAACCTTTCGCCACCTCTTAGAAGATTAATAACTCCTGCCCGCGCATGATTAGCTTTGTGCAGGCAGGGGGCGGGATTGCATGCTAGCGCAAAATACCGCTCGTCTGCAATGCTGAATACCGGCAGCAGAATTCAGCCTGCCAGAGGTGAGCTGTGGCGGACAGGGATGCGTATGTGCGCCCCTGTCCGCCGCAGCTTGATAAAGCGACCCCTAAGTGCTATTTTATTGTCTTTTTATCATGTATTTGTTGATTATGCAAATCTTCTGTATTTACTGGTCCTTTAAAGGGACATGAAACCCAAAATATTTCTTTTGTGATTCACACAGAGCATACAATTTTTTACAAAAAGTTTCCAATTACTTCTATTATCAAATTTGCTTTGTTTTCATGGTATTCTTTGTTGAAGAGATACCTACGTAAGTAGCTTGCACAAACCTGGAACACAACATGGCAGGAAGACGTGCTGCCATGTAGTGCTCTTGCTAGTTTATAACTTTCTTGCAAAACTGCTGCAGACACATGCACGCTCCTGAGATTACCTCCCTGCTTTTCAACAAAGGACACTTAAAGGACAAAGAAAATTGGATTACCAAAGTAAATTGGAAAATATACTCTGTCTGAATCATGAAAGAAAAAAATTGGGTTTTATGTCCCCTTTAAGGGATGGGATTTAGATTTGTTAGAAGGTCTGAATTTAACTTTATTTGGTGAGGCCAACCCTTATCATATAAAGTCTCTGACCTCAAGAGCTTGCAATCTGTTTAGTTCTGCCACATTGGTAAGATTATGTTTATACCAGTATAAGAAACCTAAATTCTGCCTGTATATATCATTATGTATAGTGCGCTAATCTGCTGGGTTTCCCAGCAACCCCTCCTGTTGATGAAGAGATTGTGACTGTTGTGTTAATGTCTCTGGGGATCAAAGAGATCTGGGAATGTGGTCAGGTCCAGTCTTGTGATTATTGTCACAATGACATTCCTCTATGTGGGGGTTGGAGAGAAGTTTGTGTGTATATAAATTATTTGAGAATGAGCAAAATCACTACTTTAACCTTTTAACGCCGTTATGCCGTTCCATTCCGTCATAATTACACTGGGCTTTAGAGCCGTTATGACGGAATAGAACGGCATAACGGTTTTCAGCTCCTGTGCCCCCTCCGTTATTTTGTTTGTTGTGGATCCGGTTGGGGGATGTGCCTAGCACCTCTGGCACTCCCCCAGGATCCAATCAGCATGGAGGGGGTGTATCGATTGTCCCCTGTAACACTGTAGCAGCCAATGAGTGGAATCATTGGCTGTTACAAGTGTATCCGCTTCCTCTCTGCTCTCAGTGCGATCTGAGAGAGAGAGGAAGACAGTTTAGTGTTGGTGTGTGCTGCAGAAAGCTAGAGAGGGAGAAAAAATATAGTTACAAACAATATATATATTTTTTTTGCTGCTGATCACAGAGCTGCTACTGTGATCAGCCTAATATAACTTGCTTAGCCTGTTAGGGCTTTGATCAGTGTTGATCAAAAGCGTTGGGGGTTTATTTGTGGGGGTTACAAATATATATATATATATTGTTTTTGCTGCTGATCACTGAGCTGCTACTGTGATCAGCCTAATATCACAGTGATCAGCCTGTCAGGGCTTTGATCAGTGCCCAAAAGTTTATTTGTGGGGATCTTTAGTTATTATTAACCCCTTCCCTGCTGTTCCCAATCACTACCCTTCCCAGTTCCTTTTTTTTTTTAGTTTATAAAAAAAAAAAAAAAATATATATAAAGAAAAAATCATAATTTAAAAAAAAAAAAAAAAAAAGGGAATAGGGTGGGTGGGAATAGGTGGGTGGTAATTGGGAGGTGGTAATTGGGGTGGTTTAGTGGGATTTTGGGGAAGGTGAAGTGGTAATTGGTGGTGGTGAAGTGGTACTTTGTACTGAAAAAAATCCCTTATGGCACGCTATTCAGCAGAAGAGGCTTATGCCATTCTTGCCGCAGATTCAGGGAGTGAAACCCTCTCTGCTCTGTCTGACAGCGCAACCCTTACGGCATCAGATATAGAGCCCCTGAGTGATACATCTGATGCTGGTGCTCCCTGCCCGCCACCTAAAAGGAGGCGTCGCACAAATGACCAAAATTGGATACCCCCAAATTTCACTGCCCCAGAAATGCCAGAATTTACTGAGACTCCTGGCATAACAAGTGATGTTCCAGTATGTGAGCCAATAAACTATATGTCACTGATTCTGACAGATGCTATGTTTGAGCATATAGTTGCTCAAACAAATTTATATGCCAGCCAGTATCTGTCCAAAAATCCCCAATCTCTGTATGTCAGAAAAAATACCTGGCATCCCACTGACATACCAGAGATTAAAAAGTTTTGGGCCCTGACATTAATAATGGGGATTGTGAAGAAACCCAGCATTCGTTCATACTGGAGCCAGAACCCCATCCTGGCTACCCCTCTTTTTCCAGGGGTTATGAAGAGGGACAGATATGAACAATTGCTGCGGTTTCTCCATTTTAATGATAATACCAAGTGCCCCCCCAAAAATGACCCCCTGCATGACAGGTTATATAAACTAAGGCCCCTGATAAGCCACCTGTCCCAAAAATTTAAAGAAGTTTACATACCTGAGCAGGACATTTGCATTGATGAGTCCCTCATGAAATTTAAGGGGAGATTGCTTTTCAAGCAATATATACCATCCAAGAGGTCCCGCTATGGGGTAAAATTTTATAAGCTCTGTGAATGCAGTACTGGGTATACCTGGGCATTTCGCATCTACCAGGGAAAGGATAGCCACTTGGATCCACCTGGCTGCCCAGATTCAGTTGGCACAAGTGGGAAAATTGTGTGGGATCTCCTACTACCCCTGCTAAATAAAGGGTACCATTTGTGGCTCGATAATTTTTACACCAGCACAGAGCTATTAAAATTTTTGTTTTATTTTGAAACCGTGGCCTGTGGCACAACAAGAAAAAATCGCAAAGGTTTCCCCCAGAAGCTGACATATGGAAAAAAAAGTAGGGGCACAACGTCAGCTTTACGCCACAATGAGCTACTGGCCCTTCGGTACACTGATAAAAAAGATGTGTACATGCTCTCCACAATGCACGATGAAGCTACAGTGCCAGTGTCTGTGAAGGGAAGATCTGCATAGATCCGAAAGCCAAAGTGCATTGTGGAGTACAACAAAAACATGGGGGGGGTAGATTTAGCTGACCGGTGCCTGCAGCCATATCTAATTCAAAGAAAAACTAGAACTTGGTACAAAAAAGTAGCCTTTTATATTATGCAGATCGCAGTATATAATGCATATGTGCTGTACAAAAAAACAGGCACAGGGAAAACTTATACTTTTTTGGAATTTGTGTTAAATGTAACATCTGATATTTTGTTTAACCAGACCCCTAATCCTCCCACTGTTCAATCTGAAAATGTTGAGCGACTCTGTGGCAGGCATTTTCCCACTAGGATCCCCCCCACTGCCTGCAAATTAACACCCCAGAAAAGATGCAGAGTCTGCTATAAAAAAGGAGGGAGGAGGGATTCTAGTTACCATTGCCCTGACTGCCCCTCTCAACCTGGCCTCTGTATCACTGATTGCTTTCGAATATATCACACAGAGTTAAACTTTTAATTTGAAAGCAATCTGTATGTGTTCCTAATTTATTTTATTTTATTATTCTGTATTCCTAACTTCATAAATCCCCTGACCTTGTCCTGTCCCTTTATATGTTAAGCCCATCCACTCTAAGGCCATTATAAGTTATACAAAACAACTAAAATACTCCTTTTAGAATATCCTGAGTTATCTACTTTTGCAAATGGTATGTCATGAGGGGGGTAATTTTCATTCCTGGGCTGCCATACTGTCTCAAAGGCAACATAGGGCCAGAAAATCAATGTGCCAAATTTCTATGCAGACCCTATATTGGGCCCTGTAACTTCCTAAAACCACATAAAACCTGTGCATAGGGGGTATTGTTGCACTCATGGGAGATCACTGAACACAGATATGGGTGTATTATAGCAGTAAAAAATATAATGATGTTGATCTAAATAGAAAACATGCAAAGTCTGTGTGAAAAAAGCAAATAAAAAAATATGACCACTAAATTTGACCAGGTTTTGTGACTAAGTGGCTACAAAAAAAGACTAAACATAGTCCTTTTTTAATACCCTGGGTTGTCTACTTTTGCAAATGGTATGCCATGGTGGGGTAATTTTCATTCCTGCGCTGCCATACTGTCTCAAAGGCAACAAAGGTCCATAAAATCAATATGCCCAATTTCCATGCAAATTGGCAGACCCTATATTGGGCACTGTAACTTCCTAAAACCACATAAAACCTGTACATAGGGGGTATTGTTGTACTCATGGGACATCGCTGAACACAAAGATGGGTGTATTATAGCAGTAAAACATAAAAGGATGATATAAACAGCAAAAAGGCAGTGTTTTTGTGATAAACTAAAACTGAAATATGAACATTACCTTTGGCCAGATGTTGTGACTAAGTGGCTACAAACAAAGACTAAACATAGTCCTTTTTCAATACCCTGGGTTGTCTACTTTTATAAATGGTATGCCACGATGGGGTAATTTTCATTCCTGGGCTGCTATAATGTCTCAAAGAGGACAAAGGCCCATAAAATGAATGTGCCAATTTTCTATGTAAATGGGCAGATCCCATATTTGGCCCTGTAACATCTGTAAACCCCATAAAACCTGTACATGGGGGGTACTGTTTTACTCTTAGGACATTGACAAACACAAATATGTGTGTTTTATATCAGCAAAACATAAAAGGTTGATGACAGAAACAGCCAAAGGGCAGTGTTTGTGCAAAAAACGCATACAAAAAAAAAGGAGCACTACATTTGGCCAGGTGTTGTGACTAAGGGGCTTCACAAAAATATGTGACATGGGCCTTTTGAAATACCCTAGGGTGTCTTCTTTTGAAAATGGTATGCCATGATGGGGTAATTTTCATTCCTGGGCTGCTATAATGTCTCAAAGAGGACATAGGCACAGAAAATTAAGGTGCCAAATTTCCATGCATAAAAACTGAAATGGGCAGACCCCATATTTGGCCCTGTAACTTCTGTAAACCCCATAAAACCTGTACATGGGGGGTACTGTTTTACTCGTAGGACCTTGACAAACACTAATATGTGTGTTTTATAGCAGCAAAACATAAAAGGTTGATGACAGAGACAGCCAAAGTGCAGTGTTTGTGCAAAAAACGCATGCAAAAAAAATCACCATTACATTTGGCCAGGTGTTGTGACTAAGGGGCTTCACAAAAATATGTGACATGGGCCTTTTGAAATACCCTAGGGTGTCTTCTTTTGAAAATGGTATGCCATGATGGGGTAATTTTCATTCCTGGGCTGCTATAACGTCTTAAAGAGGACATAGGCACAGAAAATTAAGGTGCCAAATTTCCATGCATAAAAACTGAAATGGGCAGACCCCATATTTGGCCCTGTAACTTCTGTAAACCCCATAAAACCTGTACATGGGGGGTACTGTTTTACTCGTAGGACCTTGACAAACACTAATATGTGTGTTTTATAGCTGCAAAACATAAAAGGTTGATGACAGAGACAGCCAAAGTGCAGTGTTTGTGCAAAAAACGCATGCAAAAAAAATCACCATTACATTTGGCCAGGTGTTGTGACTAAGGGGCTTCACAAAAATAGGTGACATGGGCCTTTTGAAATACCCTAGGGTGTCTTCTTTTGAAAATGGTATGCCATGATGGGGTAATTTTCATTCCTGGGCTGCTATAACGTCTTAAAGAGGACATAGGCACAGAAAATTAAGGTGCCAAATTTCCATGCATAAAAACTGAAATGGGCAGACCCCATATTTGGCCCTGTAACTTCTGTAAACCCCATAAAACCTGTACATGGGGGGTACTGTTTTACTCGTAGGACCTTGACAAACACTAATATGTGTGTTTTATAGCTGCAAAACATAAAAGGTTGATGACAGAGACAGCCAAAGTGCAGTGTTTGTGCAAAAAACGCATGCAAAAAAAATCACCATTACATTTGGCCAGGTGTTGTGACTAAGGGGCTTCACAAAAATATGTGTCATGGGCCTTTTGAAATACCCTAGGGTGTCTTCTTTTGAAAATGGTATGCCATGATGGGGTAATTTTCATTCCTGGGCTGCTATAACGTCTTAAAGAGGACATAGGCACAGAAAATTAAGGTGCCAAATTTCCATGCATAAAAACTGAAATGGGCAGACCCCATATTTGGCCCTGTAACTTCTGTAAACCCCATAAAACCTGTACATGGGGGGTACTGTTTTACTCGTAGGACCTTGACAAACACTAATATGTGTGTTTTATAGCAGCAAAACATAAAAGGTTGATGACAGAGACAGCCAAAGTGCAGTGTTTGTGCAAAAAACGCATGCAAAAAAAATCACCATTACATTTGGCCAGGTGTTGTGACTAAGGGGCTTCACAAAAATATGTGACATGGGCCTTTTGAAATACCCTAGGGTGTCTTCTTTTGAAAATGGTATGCCATGATGGGGTAATTTTCATTCCTGGGCTGCTATAACGTCTTAAAGAGGACATAGGCACAGAAAATTAAGGTGCCAAATTTCCATGCATAAAAACTGAAATGGGCAGACCCCATATTTGGCCCTGTAACTTCTGTAAACCCCATAAAACCTGTACATGGGGGGTACTGTTTTACTCGTAGGACCTTGACAAACACTAATATGTGTGTTTTATAGCAGTAAAACATAAAAGGTTGATGACAGAGACAGCCAAAGTGCAGTGTTTGTGCAAAAAACGCATGCAAAAAAAATCACCATTACATTTGGCCAGGTGTTGTGACTAAGGGGCTTCACAAAAATATGTGACATGGGCCTTTTGGAATACCCTAGGGTGTCTTCTTTTGAAAATGGTATGCCATGATGGGGTAATTTTCATTCCTGGGCTGCTATAATGTCTCAAAGAGGACATAGGCACAGAAAATTAAGGTGCCAAATTTCCATGCATAAAGACTGAAATGGGCAGACCCCATATTTGGCCCAGTAACTCCTGTAAACCCCGTGAAACCTGTACATGGGGGGTACTGTTGTACTCGTAGGACATTGACAAACACAAATATGTGTGTTTTATAGCAGTAAAACATAAAAGCTTGATGACAGAAACAGCCAAAGTGCAGTGTTTGTGTAAAAAACGCATACAACAAAAATGACCACTACATTTGGCCAGGTGTTGTGACTAAGGGGCTTCACAAAAAGACGTGACATGGCCCTTTTGGAATACCCTAGGGTGTCTACTTTTGTAAATGGTATGCCATGATGGGGTCATTTTCATTCCTGGGCTGCTATAATGTATGAAAGGCAACTTAAGCCCAGAAAATGAATGTGCCAGATTTCTATGTAAATGGGTAGGCCGTATGTTGGGCCTTGTAAATTCCAGAAAACTCAGAAAACCTGTACATGGGGGGTATCGTTATACTCATGGGACATCGCTTAACACAAGTATGGGTGTTTTATTGCAGTAACATATATCAGGATGATGATATTCACAATAAAATCATTTGGAAAGCTTCAAATTTCTTAATTTCTCACACTTACTTTGATTTTTTTTATATAAAATTATAGTTGAGAAATAAATCTTTTATGCCAAAAGAAAGCCCTATCTGTCCTCTAAAAAACAATATATAATTAGTGTGGGTGCACTTAATGTGAAAGGGGTAAATTATGGTTGAAAAGACATATAGCTGAAATTCAAGGTTTCGTTTACGTTCAGAACTTGAACAATTGCCTATGTCATGAAAGGGTTAATGACACAGAGAATGGCCTTTCAGCAGAGGCACTAAGAGCACATTGGAATTCTGGGATATTTTTAAGGCTCCTGCAGTCAGATTACATGCCTATACATTTAAAGGGACAGAAAGGTAAAGAAATGTGCATTTCAATATGAAATAGTAGCATTTTTCCATAAGGAAAAATGCTTCTAGTAAAATATATGACTGTTTTTCAGTGGCATATGCACGTATCCTGTGAGAACCTGTTCACCAGTATTTAAACAACATGCATGCTCAGAAAGCTGTTGGTGGTGGTGTGTATTGCTTCTGTGAAGATGTAATTTGTGTCATACAAGTCGTTGCTGACTCTGAGAATTTTTAGTGTTTGAATACTGATGCACAGGCCCACACAGCATATGTGCGTATGCTCTACAAAAACGGTACTAACTTTTACTAGAAGCATTTTTGCTAATGGATATTTGAGGAATGGAGTTGAGAAACACTGATAAAACCAGGGCTGGATTTGTACATACCCTTGAGTGACTCGTAGTATCCTGTTTTGGGACAAGGGCTGAGCCCTGAGATCTTACTAGTCGGCTATCAATTTGTGTATAGTGCACCAGGAAGCTGTTTCTTGCTAAAGTTATTTGTCATTACTTAAAGTGAATGTAAAATTTAATAAAACAGAGGCACTTTCATTCATAAAACTTTACAATGAAGCTGATTGAGTGACTGATGCCGAAATCTATTATCTTACATGTAGTCTTTCAGGGAGTGACGTTTTAGGTGACGTTGCGCAATCTTGCGCATAGCTGATTAGAAGCGCCATATTCCAACCAGGGTTGTCAGCCCGGATTGGACAGGAGATAACGATACCCATGGAGTGGGTTTGGAAAGATTATTATTGAAATAAGATATCGTCTAAACGGTAAGGATATCATAAGGAGAGTGTTATGCAAAAGTGCTTGTTTAGAATAGTTAGTTCATTTTATGCTTAGTTATTTTTTGCTTACAGTGTCCCTTTTTAAATTTGTTTTATGGAAAACAGACCGGCGATCCTCCGCCCGTAGCTCCTGCTGTAGTTAGCAAAGCAATGACGAGTCCGGCTTCATCCAATCGTTGTGTGGCCTCACAAGCTGGACGCCAAAGGGGGCACACAACGATTGGATGAAGCCAGATTCGTCATCGCTGTGCAAACTTGCTAACTTCAGCAGGAGCTGCGGGCGGAGGGTCGCCGGGCTGCTTTCCATAAAACAAATGTAAGTATTTTAAAAAAGAAGCTTCAATGTAAAGTTTAATGAATGAAAGTGCCCCTGCTTTTAAGAGTATTTTTTAAATACTGGGCACTTATTCATTAAACTTTACATTCACTTTAAAGGAACTGTGTGTAGTGTGTGTGTGTGTGTGTGTGTATATATATATATATATATATATATATATATATATATATATATATATATATATATATATATATATATATATATATATATATATATATATATATATATATATATTTATATATATATACACACATGCACACACGCAACTAACAACTGAAATAAATATTTAAAAAAGCAATTTTTGCGTGCCAGTGATACTTGAATTGTTTTGCAGTTCAAGGATATACCCCTTTAAAAGCAATCTGAGTATATGTATATTATCTCCTTTTTTGGGCAGATAATAAACAGGTTTTGTGCAAATCTTGTAATTAGTGAAACAACTAATTCATAAATGCCTAGGACATGCATAAGGCTATTCTAAGAAAACAGTAACATGTAATATAGGTAGACTTGATGGGTCTTTTAGTTCTTGTCTCCATGAGAGTGAGCACAATATTATCTATATGGTACACATGAACTAGCACTGCCTGGCTGTAAAAAGCTATAAAACTGCACTGACATAAGAGGTGGCCTACAAGGGCTTAGAAAGAGGAAGGGATTTAGAGGTTCAAAGATTGTAAACTATAATGATGGCTCAGAGCCGTCATTAGCACTCAACTACTTTTTTCCAATCTGGGGGCCCCCACCAGCTCCTACCCCGGTGATCGGGCCTGCATAGTGACAGGCATCGCCAGGGCTTCTCGTTACGTGTGGTGACATCACGCGCAATGACGTGATGACGTCACCGCGCTACTTTATTTAAAATTGTCCATACAAAGTATAGGGAAAGGGGGCATCACCTAACCTTTCCAATGGTATAAGTCTTGGGGATCTGGGGGGAAAAATAAAAAAAGTTAAAAAAAAAGTTTTTTTAAAATAGTAAAAAACAGAAAAATATAGAATTCAGGGTTAATATAACTGTGTTGGTTGTGCAAAGCTGGGGAATGGGTATTAAAGGGATTATCTCTCTTTTTTTAAAATAATAAAAGAAATCAAGCATTCTGTCCCTTTTTTAAAGGGAAATGAAACCTTTTTTTTCCCTTTCCATAATTCAGATAGAAAATACAATTTTAAACAACTTTGCAATTTACTTCATTCTCTTGGTATCCTTTATTGAAGGAGAAGCAGTAAATTACTGGGAGCTAGCTTAACACATCGGTAAACTAATGACAAGGGGTATATATGTACAACCATCAATCGGCAGCTAGCTTCCTACTTGGGTATGCTTTTCAACAAAGGATACCAGGAGAACTAAACAAATTAGTTAAAAGAATTCATTTGGAAACGTGTTTTAAATTGTATTAAATATCGTAATCAGGAAAGAGATTTTTTTGGGTGTCGGGTCACTTTAAGCCTGGAGTCTGCACTTCCACTTTAAGCATTAACTGGAAAGACCAAAATTTTTAGAAATTACAGGAAGAGCGGCCACAATTAATAATGAAACCTTTTGTACAGTTTTTGAGTTTTTCTGTCCAAAGGTTTTACATTTTCATAATTATACAAAAGCAAATACTAATTTAAAGTGCCAGGTACAGCACTAGGACGTGAAAAAAACAAACTAGTGAATTCTTTAAAATTGAAGCTTTTTTTAACCCCTTAAAGGGACAGTGCACTGTGAACCCCTTTTAAACCCCTTAACGACTGCCAACGTATCCTATAAAATGGCTGTCATTTTAAATCTAAGGGGTTTAATAGTGTGCGTCTCGCCACCAGCTGCACGACTGTGCTATAGCCAAATTTTTGCCTCCTAGAGTGACGCAAGTAGCAATAACACGTCTCACCACTGATCCCTTAATCACAACGCAAGGTACAGGGTAAGTCTGTGCCATTAAGGGGTTAATGTGTTTCCAATTACTTGTTATAACAGATGCAGTGTATAGCATTTATGGGAAATTGCTCCTATGTGTTTCTTTTTGTATATGAAATAGCTGTTTTGCAGTTGAAACTACAGCCTATCCAAATGTGCTGAGTTTTCAGGGAGAGCAGACATCATTATGTTTTATTTTTCTTGTTTTTTAACAATACCCTTCTAATTTTATCTTTGTCTTATTAAAAAGAAAAAAGGAGCGATTGAAAATGATTTTTTTAGTACCAATATCTCCCACCCCCTCTGGGAGTGTAAATTCTTCTGCAGCTTCTTGTTTAGATGATGTTAAAGGGATTCAGATAGAACATACCAATTTAAACCACTTTCCATTTTACTTCTATCATCAAATGTTCTTAGTTTTCTTGTTATCCTTTGTTGAAAAGCAGTATCATAAGCTCAGGAGGGTGCATTTACCTGGAGGACTAGGAGAGCAGTTTTGCATCAATGTTATACATTAGCAGGGGCACTAGATGGCAGCAGTTTTATAATAATGTTATACATTAGCAAGAGCACTAGATGGCAGCAGTTTTATAACAATGTTATACATTAGCAAGAACACTAGATGGCAGCAGTTTTATAACAATGTTATACATTAGCAAGAGCACTAGATGGCAGCAGTTTTATAACAATGTTATACATTAGCAAGAACACTAGATGGCAGCAGTTTTATAACAATGTTATACATTAGCAAGAGCACTAGATGGCAGCAGTTTTATAACAATGTTATACATTAACAAAAGCACTAGATGGCAGCAGTTTTATAACAATGTTATACATTAGCAAGAGCACTAGAGGGCAGCAGTTATATAATAATGTTATACATTAGCAAGAGCACTAGATGGCAGCAGTTTTATAACAATATTATACATTAGCAATAGCACTAGATGGCAGCAGTTTTATAACAATGTTATACATTAGCAAGAGCACTAGATGGCAGCAGTTTTAGAACAATGTTATACATTAGCAAGAACACTAGATGGTAGCAGTTTTATAACAATGTTATACATTAGCAAGAGCACTAGAGGGCAGCAGTTTTATAACAATGTTATACATTAGCAAGAGCACTAGAGGGCAGCAGTTTTATAACAATGTTATACATTAGCAAGAGCACTAGAGGGCAGCAGTTATATAACAATGTTATACATTAGCAAGAGCACTAGAGGGCAGCAGTTTTATAACAATGTTAGCAAGAGCACTAGATGGCAGCAGTTTTTATAACAATGTTATACATTAGCAAGAACACTAGATGGCAGCAGTTTTATAACAATGTTATACATTAGCAAGAGCACTAGATGGCAGCAGTTTTGCATGAATGTTATACATTAGCAAGAGCACGAGATGGCAGCACTATTTCCTGTCATGTAGTGCCGCACGCTACCTATCTAGATATCTCTTCAACAAAAGAATAACATAAGAACTGTGCACATTTGATAATAGAAGTAAATTGGAAACTTTTTTAAAATTGTATCCTCTATCTGAATCATGAAAGGAAAAAAACAGTTTCATGTCCCTTTAATCTAGACAATACTTGTGTACGGAAATGCTCAGTATAGGTGTGGCTACAACAAGCAAAAAGAGTGAATTAAAGGTAAAGTAACTATTTGTAAACTAAAGGATGGTTGAGAAGACATTAAAAGCTTTTACCTTACACTGTGCCTTTAAGTACACTGTACAATCAGTTACTCGGCTGCCAATCAGTGAACTGCTTTTTTTTCTTACCTTATGACACAGTGGATGGTAAAGCGAATCAGAATCTGTACAGCCTGCGCTATTGATATGTACTGCTGGCGCCTGAACCTCTGATATTGTGGTAAAGGAATAGCTGTGCCAGACTGCACAAACTGAGATAGATAGCACTGGTACAGTACAGAGCATAACACTCAAGTCAACCTTGGAGCTCCAGAGGCTTTAGAACTACATTTCCCATGATGCTTAGCCGTGTCTAAACATCGTGAGCCGCGTTGGGCAAGCGCTCCAAGCGAACTGGGACTCGCTTGGAGGGTTCTGTGAACACTTGACAGTGAGGCGCTGGGCATTTCCTCAGTGCTCTGATGACGTAAGTCCCAGCGTGCTGGTAAAGCTGGGACTTTTCAGAGCAAGCTCAGACGCTTGTAAACATGACAGCCTCCACGAGCAACTTGTGTGTGTGTGTGTGTGTGTATATAAATATGTGTGTGTGTGTGTGTATATAAATATAATGTGTGTGTGTGTGTGTGTGTGTATATAAATATAATGTGTGTGTGTGTGTATATAAATATAATGTGTGTGTGTGTGTATATAAATATAATGTGTGTGTGTGTGTGTATATAAATATGTGTGTGTGAATATAAATATAATGTGTGTGTGTGTATATAAATATAATGTGTGTGTGTGTGTGTATATAAATATAATGTGTGTGTGTGTGTATATAAATATAATGTGTGTGTGTGTGTATATAAATATAATGTGTGTGTGTGTGTGTGTGTATATATATATATATATATATATATATATATATATATATATATACAGTACTTGAAAACAAGAAAAATCTCAATGTATCCTTCCTGGTAAAATATTTTATAAATAAATATTTATATACACACGTGTTGCTCGTGGAGGCTGCCATATTTACAATAATGTAAAAAGTTAATCATGTCTGCATTATTTATTATCACGATTTGTGAAAGTATTATTAAATTATTATGGATTACACATATATAATTCATATGTGAGACATTTCTATTTGCATGCAATATTTCTAATACTTAACCCTTTGAGTGCTAAGCAGGATTTAAATATTTTCTGTTTTTCACTATTAAATAAATCAGATCCCCAAGACTTATACCATTAGAAAGGTTAGGCGATTACCTTTCCAACGGGTCTTGGGGGTCTGTAGCTGCTTAGATGCCTGAGATCCAGGCTTCTAAGCAGCATGCCCCCTTTCCCTATACTTTGTATTGTTAATTTTAAATAAAGTTGTGCAGTGATGTCATCATGTCATTGCGCGTGACGTCACAGCACATAATGGTAAGCCCCACCGATGCCTGTCACTATACAGGCCCGATCGCCGGGGTGGGAGTCGGTGGGAGCCCCCAGACTGCTCAAAAGGTGGTAAAGTGCTAGCGACGGCTCTGAGCCATCGTTGTCACTCAAGGGGTGGACATTCTGGTCAAAATTTAAATGCACATAGATGAATTACATCTTTGAATAGAAACATAGTTACAATATACATGTATTGGCAAAAATACTTCTAGTAAAAGTTATCACTGTTTTAGTGTTAACATTTTCCTCTGCACGTGAAGCATAGCTAAATATTCTCGGTGCACCAGCATTTTAAATACTGCAGCTGCTCAGAGCACCAGTGGGGCTTGTATCATGTCAGCAATTAACAAATAGAGTCATTACCAGATGGTACAAGCACTTTAGGCTCACTGAGCAAGTGCTGTGTTTAAAATGCTGGTGCACGGTGCATACTTAAATACTTGAAACAGCTATAACTTTTATTAGAAGCAGTTTTGCTAATGCATGCATATTACACACATGCTTCTATGCAAAACTGAAATACATCCATGTGGATTCCAATTTTGGTTGGAATGTCCCTTTAAAAGGTATTAGAAATATTGCATGCAAATAGAGGCATCTCTGTACTATGTAGATCCCTTTGCGCATGCCTACAATTCTGTCAATGCGTGGTGACGTGGGACGTTACGATGGGAGCGTTTTGTTAAAGCTCCCTAACTGGTGACGTACCCAAAGCTCCACGTCATCACCACTGCATATGTGCCGGCGCTGGGTCTAAGCGCTACCCGAACGCAGCCATGGTGAATGTAGTTCCAAAACCTCTGGAGCACTCCGCTGGACTGTGCAATTTTAAAAGTTTTTCCATAATACTTCCGTTATAAAATGTGTGCCCAGTCTTGTTATATGCACACTCTCTGAGGCACCAACTCCTACTGAGCATGTGCAGGAGTTAACAGCATATACGTATATGAGCCTCTGGTTGACGGCTGTCACATGATACAGGGGAGCAGAGACATTTAAATTTCTCAGAAAAAAATATCTACTGATGATTTAAAATGTAGAGTAAGTGCTGTTGCATTGTCTACTTTATTCAATAGTCCTTTAATAGCATTAGCCACTTTTAAAGTGTGGACTATTATCTTCCATTTGGGTGCTCCACCTAGACTCCAGTGCAGAGCTGTGCTCTGTGCTTACTATCATTTTAAAGGGACCATGTACCCAGGCAAGCAGCTATCTGCTAAAAATTATTATTCACAAATATGGTATATGACAAGGTGTTTGACTACAAAGGGCTATATTGTGTGTGTGTGTGTGTGTGTGTGTATATATACATACATATACATGTCTAAATATGTGTATGCGTATGTATTTTATTGTACATATTTCACATTCCAATGTTCTTCACTTACAGGAATGTTATTTTTAATGTGTGTGTATAATAAATATATATATATATATATATATATATATATATATATATATATATATATATATATATATATATATATATATATATATATATATATTATGTGTGTGTGTCTATAGGTATAGATATCCATTTTACATTAACATTATCAGATATACAGTGTGTGTGTGTGTATATATATATATATATATATATATATATATATATATATATATATATATATATATATATATATATATATATCATTAGTAATACAAAAAAATGACTATATAAAGAAGATAGGAATGTAAAATATGTGTAACACAGTTCGTCTTTTGCGCTTTAGGTCTAACATGGTGTCAGGTTAGCGCACATGAAGAATTGCTAATCTCAAAGCGCATTTTTAAAATATTACATACAAATTATTAAAGGGATAGGAAAGTCAACATTAAACGTGCATGATTCAGATAGAACAAGTCATTTTAAGACACTTTTAAATTCACTTCTATTCTCAAATGTGCATCGTTCTCTTGGTGTCCCTTGTTGAAAAATGAATACGCACATATCCTACACTAGTGGGAGCTGCTGCTGATTGGTGCCTGCACACATTTGTCTCTTGTGATTGGCTAAATAGATGTGTTCTGCCAGTAGTGCAATGCTGTTCCTTTAACAAGAGAATTAAGTAAATTGGAAAGCTATTTAAAATTTGAGAAAAATAAATTGGTTCCATGTCCCTTTAAATCAGGTAGCAAGTGGTGCAAATTGTGTGAGAGGCGCACACATAATCATTAGTCAGGTAAGAGGAGAGTTTATCTGTGATTAGCTCCTCTCATCAGCTGTGCGAATTACAAATAATTGATGGCTATTTGGGATTAAGGATGAGGATCAGTCACGTTTCCTCTGACAATAAATTCACTTTTTATAAACCAGCTATTAAAGGGATATGAAACCCAAAATGATTGTCATGATTCAGCTAAAACGCATAATGTTATACCACTTTCTAGTTTACTCCTGTTATCAATTTTTCTTTGTTCGCTTGGTATCTTTATTTGAAAAAAGAAGCAAATTTTTGGTTCAGAACCTGGGTAGAGCTTGCTGATTGGTGGATACATTTAGCTTTCAGTAAAAGTTTTTTTTGTTTTTGTTTTTTTTTTGGTAAAAAATTAAAGGGACATGAATCCCAAAATATTTCTTTCGTCATTCAGAGTATAGCATTTCCAATTTAATTCTGTTATCAAATTTGCTTCATTATTTTTTTGTATCCTTTGTTGAAGGAGCAGAAATGCACTACTGGGAGCTAGCTGAATACATTGGGTAAGCCAATGACAAGAGGCTTATATGTTCAGCCACCAATCAGCAGTTAAAACCAAGTAGTGCATTGCTGCTCCTGATCCTACCTAGGCATTTTTTAACAAAGGATACCAAGAGAACAAAGCGCATTAGATGATAGAATCTAATTGTGAAAGTTACATTTTGATTAAACTGTCCCTTTAAATTGTACTGTGAGTGATAAAAGTTTAATCTTGACTCTGGGATGCCAAGGTTGCTGATCCCTGCCTTAAAGTGATTCCATAATGTTCAAAATGAAACCATTTTTTTCCACACAGAAAGCAATACCCAGGGTGACGATATTGCCGCTTTAACAAGGGACACATATGAAAAATACATATGTCAGGGCTGTTAAAAGAAATGTTTTGTATAAGAACCCTGACATATGCATTTTTCATATATGTCCCTTGTTAAAGCGGCAATATGGTCACCCTAGCAATACCAGAACAAGAGGTCATGATCTTGTTGGAGGGTAGCAGGTTTGAGAATAGGTTCTCCACTTTACAGACAAACTAGTAGATGCATAGCAGAGGTGGTAGAAATACAGTCAGTGCCTATGTATAAGGCAGATCTTGATCTCAGATCATTTGCAGCAGCTTGCTAGGAAACTGAGTTGACCGGTAATCACCTTCCCAGATGTCTTAGCGACTTCCGTAAACATACATTGTCTTACCAGGGGATTAGTCTCCATGCTTTGTTCACACGCCACAAATTGTTTATTCACAGTGCTTAAAACAACTAAGGGGATTTTTATATATTTCATAGCAGACTCTGCTTTACAATAGCAATAGGATACAGACAGGCGCAGTGCCTAGGGCCCGCACTACTTTAAGGGGCCCACAAAAAATATTTTAATTTAATTTGAAATAGAAAAAAAGTCACAAGACAGGAGGGCAGGGAAGTGACAGAAAAAATAAATTGGCCTCTTGTTTTCTTACACTTACATATATGGCAGTGAGTACGAGACCACTTAATACAGTAGTATTAAAAGCATAATAATAAAAAGACAATGCAATAGACCTTGCTCTGAAGTTGAAATGAGCAATAAAACATTTTACTGGCAAATTTCAATGTTAAAATAAAAAAAATAAACTTTAATGATTCATATAGGGCATGTCATTTTAAACAACTTTCTAATTTACTTTTATCATTAAATTTGCTTTGTTCGCTCAAATGCTAATTACTAAGCTCTTGAAGGCCGCCTCTTATCTCAGTGCATTTTGACAGTTTTTCACAGCTAGACAGCACTAGTTCATGTGTGCCATATAGATAACATTGTGCTCACTCAAGTGGAGCTATTTGAGTCAGCACTGATTGGCTAAAATGCAATTCTGTCAAAAGAACCGAAATAAGAGGGCAGTCTGCAGAGGCTTAGATACAAGGTAATCACAGAGGTAAAAGGTGTATTATTATAACGGTGTTAGTTATGCAAAACTGGGGAATGGGTAAAAAAGGGATTGTCTAACTTTTTTAAAAAATACACATTTTGGAGTAGTCTGTCCCTTTAACCTTACTCGTATCCCGCCAGACCACACTGAATTCCCTTACAGTCTTTGCAGTTTCCAACTAGAAATCTGTTCTATGAATGAATCACTCTTTCTGTTATTCCAAAACCCTCCAATCTGAGATCATGTACCGCTATAGTAGCCCTCATTCAAACAGTTTTTAGACATATCGTCTCTAGAACTATGCACAATATTCAAGATGAAGCTTAAAGGGACAGTCTTCTCCAGAATTTTTATTGGTTAAAAAGACAGATTAATCCCTTTATTACCCATTCCCCAGTTTTGCAAAACAAACTTGGTTTTATTAAAGGGACAGTATACACCAATTTTCATTTAACTGCATGTAATACACTACTATAAAGAATAATATGCACAGATACAGATATAAAAATCCAGTATAAAACCGTTTAAAAACGTACTTAGAAGCTTCCAGTTTAGCTCTGTTTAAAAGATTAGCTGGAACACCCACTGCAAGTGGGAAATAGCAGACACCCCCTTCATATGAAAAGACCCTTTACACAAACAGGAGCAAGCTGGAGTAGGTATACATCGGTATTCTCCTAAAACTTCGGGGCTTGGTTAGGAGTCTGAAAATCAGCACAATGTTATTTAAAAATAAGCAAAGCTATACATTTAAAAAAACTGTTTGGGCTATATAAATGGATCATCTACAAAACTTTTATGCAAAGTAAAATCTAGTGTATAATGCCCCTTTAACATATTTATTACCTCTGTGATTGCCTTGTATCTAAGCCACTGCAGACTGCCCCCTTATCTCAGTTCTTTTGACAGTAGCCAATCAGTGCTGACTCATAAATAACTCCAAGGGAGTGAGCACAGTGATATATATATGTGTATATATATATATATATATATGACACACATGAGCTAGTGCTGTCTAGCTGTGAAAAATAGTCAAAATGCACTGCTATAAGCAGTCTTCAAGGGCTTAGAATTTAGTTTATGAGCATGCCTAGGTTTAGCTCTCAACAAAGAATACCAAGAGAAAAAAGCAAACTTGATGATAAAAATAAATTGGAAAGTTGTTTAAAATGACATGCCCTATCTGAATCGTGTAACCTTAATTTTGACTAGACTGTCCCTTTTAAGAAAGAATAAACCTTTCAGTCGGTAAGGAAATTTGTGCAGACTAAATGGAACTTTGGGTTCTTTTCTGCTAGTAAAGGGACATCAAACCCACATTATTTTTCTTTCATGATCCAGATAGAGCATACAAGCTTCAAATTTACTTCTATCATCTAATTTGGTTTATTTTCTTGTTGGCTTTTGTTGAAGTTGCAGTGATGCACTACTGGGAGTTTATCTGAAAGCCAATGACAAGAAGTATATTTGTGCAGCAACCAATCAGCAGCTTCTGGGCCTACCTACGTATGCTTTTCAACAAATGATACAAAGAGAGTTAACCCAATTAAATAACAGAAATACATTGGAAAATGTCCCTTTAACCCCTTAACGACGAGGACGTGCAGCTACACTACAGAATTTTTTTAATTTTTTTTTTGCAAACTAAGTACTGGCAGACAGCTGCCAGTACCCAAGATGGCCCCCAATAAGGCAGAGGGGGAGGGTTAGAGAGCTGTTTTGGGGGGGATCAGGGAGGTTGGGGGCTAAGGGGGGGATCCTACACAGCAGCATATATAAATATGCTTAAATCTTTTTTTTTTTTTTTATTTATTTAAAAAAACCCTTTTATTTTAGTACCGGCAGACTTTCTGCCAGTACTTAAGATGGCGGGGACAATTGTGAGGTGGGGGAGGGAAGGGAGCTCTTTGGGAGGGATCAGGGCGTGGGATGTGTCAGATGGGAGGCTGATCTCTACACTAAAGCTAAAATTAACCCTGCAAGCTCCCTACAAACTACCTAATTAACCCCTTCACTGCTAGCCATAATACACGTGTGATGCGCAGCAACATTTAGCGACCTTCTAATTACCAAAAAGCAACGCCAAAGTCATATATGTCTGCTATTTCTGAACAAAGGGGATCCCAGAGAAGCATTTACAACCATTTGTGCTATAATTGCATAATTGCACAAGCTGTTTGTAAATAATTTCAGTGAGAAACCTAAAATTGTAAAAAATTTAACTTTTTTTTTTTTTTATTTGATCACATTTGGTGGTGAAATGGTGGCATGAAATATACCAAAATGGGCCTAGATCAATACTTGGGGTTGTCTACTACACTACAATTAACCCTAGAAGCTCCCTACATGCTCCCTAATTAACCCCTTCACTGCTGGGCATAATACACGTGTAGTGCGCAGTGGCATTTAGCAGCCTTCTAATTGCCAAAAAGCAAAGCCAAAGCCATATAAGTCTGCTATTTCTGAACAAAGGGGATCCCAGAGAAGCATTTACAACCATTTATGCTATAATTGCATACATAAAAAAAAAAAATTATACATGTCAATGGGTATTCAGGGATTCCTGAAAGATATTAGTGTTCCAATGTAACTAGTGCTAATTTTGAAAAAAAGTGGTTTGGAAATAGCAAAGTGCTACTTGTACTTATTGCCCTATAACTTGCAAAAAAAGCAAAGAACATGTAAACATTGGGTTTTTCTAAACTCAGGACAAAATTTAGAAACTATTTAGCATGTTTTCTTTTTGGTGGTTGTAGATGTGTAACAGATTTTGAGGGTCAAAGTTAAAAAAAAGTGTGTTTTTTTTCCATTTTTTCCTCATATTTTATAAAAAAAATTTTATAGTAAATTATAAGATATGATGAAAATAATGGTATCTTTTGAAAGTCCATTTAATGGCGAGAAAAAAGGTATATAATATGTGTGGGTACAGTAAATGAGTAAGAAGAAAATTACCACTAAACACAAACACCGCAAAAATGTAAAAATAGCCTTGGTCCCAAACGGACAGAAAATGGAAAAGTGCTGTGGTCATTAAAGGGTTAATAATCTGTTTCGGTGAGAGAAAAATTGAAGCAGAGTATTAACTAGGACTAAAGACAACAGGAAGAACGTTATAGTCGTTTGCACTTTCTGAGGGAATCCAGTTTAAATATTTCAGCAGTAGCAGAGACATAAATAAAGAAATCGGAATCTTAAAGGGACAGGAAACACCAAAATGTTCTTTCATGATTTAGACAGAACATACAATTTCAAACAACTTTCCAATTTTTTTTGTTTGTTTGTTTTGAAAAAGCTTTATTAAAGGCAAAGCAAACAATATAAACACATCAGTATGACTGAGACCAATTGAAAGAAGGTCACATTACGATGATGAGGGGACGTGAGGAAGATGAAGTGTATTCAGGTTGGTGGTGGCTAGGGTTGCCACCTTTCTTGGAAGAAAATACTGGCCATGCTAATTAACATCAATTTGCATAAATAATTTAATAGCATAACTCAAACTAAAGCTGATAGGACTGATTTTAAATGCTCATTTGTTTATAACTATTATTCATCACACTCAGAAGAAGTTTCACTTTGAAAGGGGCTTTCTTTCAATATTTATTCTTTAATTGCTACGTTGACATGAACCATAAAAATACCAGTTGTGTCAGTAAAATACCGGCTGGGTGGCAACCCTAGTGGTGGTGCTTGATTTAGATATTCTTCCCAGAGGAAGCAAATGGATTGATAATCATCCAAACGTTTACTGTGTGTGTAGTGGTGTTTTTCCTAGCTGGAGAGATTGGGAGGTTATCTCTCTCCAAGTGTTAACTGATGGGAGGTGCGGTGATTTCCAATTTTTCGGGATAAGTCTTTTTGCTGATTTGACCATAATGGTCAGAAATGTGAGTCTCAATTTACATTTAATCTTAGTAAATTTGTTTAAAGAGGAAAAACCAAATGTTTAGGTCTATAGTCATTGAAAGTGTCCTTTCCATTTCAGTCTTAATCGTCATCCAGTAGGATTGAGCGATGGGGCAAGCCCACCAAATGTGAGTGGGAGTACCTTCTGTGTTACAACCACTCCAACAAGTTGGGGAGGATGTGGGGAAAATTATGTGCAGTCGGGACGGTGTGTAGTACCATCTGCATAAAAATTTAACATTTATCTCTAGTGTGTATATAGAAGATGAGGATTTGGTCATGGATGAGAAGATGTGATACCATGTTTTTTGGGATTGGTGTGCGTTAATCTCCTTTTCCCATTTGTCTACATAGGAAGGGAGTGAGGTAGTGTATGGGTGCATAAGAATTTGATATGAGGTTGATAGGAGACCTTTTGTTTACGGCGTCTCGGGTACAGATACTCTCAAAATTAGTTAGGTTCCGCATTAGTTGGGTTTTGTGTGGATGTCTCATGAGAAAATCCGACTTTTTTTTTTTTTTTTTTAAATATTTTTATTTGTTTGAGGAAAACACATAATACAGAAATATCATACAAAGGCAACATTTTGAAAAGTATGAATACAGGGAAATAACGACAATCATCAACGCTATAATCTAATGTTGTATGACATTTCACGTAAAACGAAGAGAAGAAAGAGAAAGTATCTTCCTCAATTTTATATTAATAGTAAGTAAGTGGGGATATATATGCTCTCATAGGGTAGTTTGGCGAAGGTTAATGGGGCGAGGAACGGAGAAGAGGATAAGGAGCCAGTAGTGGGTTAGGAAAGGGACTGAGGAGAGGGTGAGTACTATGATAAGGCAGTAGTATCTAATGTTGATGGTGTATGGTGTCAGATAGAAGTGGCTAAGGTCCAAACAATGTAGAATTAGTTTAGTTAGAGAAAAATCCGACATTTTAAAGGTAGCAAAACCAATTTTCATATGCGGGACCTAGCTAGGGGGTAATCTCAATTTGAGTTTTGGGTTTACCGTTTTCTATGAGGATATGGCAAGTGATGGACTTGGTTATGTGAGGTTTCAACACTGCTTGCTTTGGTTGTTGAAAGGGGAAATCTAAGTTTTGTAAAATGGAGGTCAGGGGAGAGGGTATTGTGGATATGTAACTGTGTTTTTTAATTAATGTATCTCATAGGTGAAAAGTTTCAGTAATTGACGGAAGAGGAACCGGTAGGTTCCTCGATTTCGGGGAGAGCCAACACTTGCTCCCAGGATAGGTGATGTTCTAAAAGAACCCACACTTTGTGTGGCGAATGCTTGCACCAGTTGATAATTCTGGTAAGGAAGTGTCAGATGCTGTTCAAATAACAGATCCTAAAAGGAAGGGTTAAGTCTAGCTTTAATGTTCTGAACCACAACTGCAGATATCACTAGATTAGCTTCTAGTAAAAGGGTGTTTGAAAGTCTGTCTAACATACAGAGGATAAGATGGCACGGAATATCGGAGGTTAAATACAGACTCTGTATAGTTAGGCAGCCAAACAGTTAATTTAAGGTTGGGTTAGTTACACACACATGAATCTCTAGCAAACAAGTTACTGAAACGTGTGCTTACATTTAGCCAACCTATTCTCATGAGAGATAGAATTTATAAGCAAACAAACGGAATAGAATAATTATTCAGATAAGTACAAGGAATGTAGCAAGGAGTGATAAATCTAAGTATATACTATCAGGCAACAATAGTAAGGTTTAGGTAGATGAGGACTGAAACTGAATAGCTAGAATCAGGTGAACATCAGAATAAATCAAGGCAGCGTAGATTACATAACCTGCAGAGTGAAGCAGTACACATAAAGTAACCTAATAACATATGTATCCTAATTCAGTTTAGGTAATACAGACTTTGCATACAGATGGTCCGTGCTGCATTTTATATCATAGTTACGAGATCAGAAACTTAAGCAGAGTGAAGAAGTGCACATAAAGTACTGAATATCATATGTATCTTGAGTGTAGGCGATGCAGACTTTGGTTATAGCTGGTTCGTGCAGTAAGTTGTAAGATAGTAGCGAGTTCAGTATGTTAGCACTCAGCGGAAACAGCGTTGGCGTGTGACGTCACCGCAGATGACAAGGAAGCAGCCTGTAGGGGAATAGCTCAGAAAGGAAGTTGCGATCCTCAGTAGATGAAGGTAGGTGATGGGCTGTATGAATCCTAAGGAGGTAGAATTACCAAGCAAGGTAACTTGGTTGAAGTGGGATTAGATACACAGGAAAGGGGCGTAACAACAGTAATAAGCCAATCCAAAAAGGATGAAGAAAAAAGGAGAATAGTTGTAGTTAACATCAAAGAGGATATGACCGGAAGGTGGCCAATCTGTACTGTTGCCGGTTTGGGATCCCCAAGGCTCCTAAGTCCTTCGGGCGGTAGAGTGTTGGCGTTGGCTTATGTTGCCAGATATATTTCATGATTAGTTTTTGCAGATTATGTATTAGTGGTAATGGTAAGGGAATGGGGAGGGTCTGGAAAAGATACAATAGTTTTGGAAGAAGTATCATTTTAACAGCATTGATCCTGCCCATCCATGATAGAGGTTTGTTGCTCCAGGAGTGTAGGAGAGCTTGTGTCGTTATGGTTTTTAAATTTGCATCTAGCAATGTGGGCTTGTAAGGGGAGATGTATATTCCTAAGTATTTAATAGATTGTTGCTGTGTGCGAAAATGAGCAAGTGATTGTATTGTTTTCAGTACATCTGCCTGAAATAGGAAGGAGTTCTGATTTGGAAATATTGATTCTGAAATTTTCCAATTTATTTATATTATCAAATCTGCTTTGTTCTCTAGTTATCCTTTGCTGAAGGAACAGCATTGCACTGCTAGCCGCTAGCTGAACACATCTAGTAAGCCAATCACAAGAGACAAATGTGTGCAGGCACCAATCAGCAGCTAGCTCCCACTAGTGTAGGATATGTGTGTATTATTTTTCAACAAGAGATACCAGAAGAACGAAGCACATTTGAAAATAGAACTGAATGTAAAAGTGTCTTAAAATTACATGCTCTATCTAAATCATGCAACTTTCATTTTTGACTTCCTATCCCTTTAAGGACCCTTAAATAAAGTAGAATTGCATAACTATCAAATGAATAATGTTATCTATTTGACAAAAATGAACTGGCAGTGCCGAACTGTCAAACAGCACTGAGATAAGTGGCGGCCTTCAAGGGTTTAGAAATTAACATATGACCTACTTAGGTTTAGCTGTCAACAAAGAATACCAAGAGAACAAAGCAAATCTGATGATAAAAGTAAATTGGAAAGTTGTTTAAAATTGCACGCCCTATCTGAAACCCAAACGTTTATATACTCGAGCATTTAACCTTTCTTGACCTCCTCCCTACTCATCTGCCATTGTGTCTTTCATTATAGAAATAAAGAGCTACAGCCAATCGGATGTGTAGCTCCAGCAAACTCCAACACTTGAGCAGAGACTGAGAAAATGCAATGTGAGTGTGCACTTATTTCTCACTCACACTCACTCCTTCTGATTGGCTGTAGTGCCCTGCTTCTATAACAGAAGAGACAGTGAGTGGTGCATGAGTGGGGAGGAAGATGAAACGGATTAAAGGATCTTTGAGTATATCAACTTTTGTATTTAGTTTTTTTTTTTTCTTGCAGAATTTATCAGGTAAGTATATTTATAAATTTATAAAACTTTATTTTATATATATTTATAAAAATATTTATTTCTTATAGCACTGGTTTTGTGTTCATTTAAAGGGCTAGTAAATATAGTAGATTTCCACAATCCACAAATGCCTGCTAAAAAAAGATAATGCACTGGCACTTTATCTGAACTTCAAATGATTAGTAGTGTTTTTTTTATGACAAACTACAATTATGTCTATTTCCACTCCTCCTGTATCATGTGACAGCCATCAGCCAATCACAAATGCATATAAGTATATTCTGTGAATTCTTGCACATGCTCAGTAGGAGCTGGTAAATCAAAAAGTGAAAATATAAAAAGACTGAGCACGTTTTGTTAAAAGGAACAGTCTAGTCCAAAATAAACTTTCATGATTCAGATACGGCATGTGGTTTTAAACAACTTTCCGATTTACTTTTATCACCAATTTTGCTTTGTTCTCTTGGTTATCTTAGTTGAAAGCTAAACCTAGGTAGGCTCATATGCTAATTTCTTAGACTTTGAAGGCCGCCTCTTATGTGAATGCAGTTTGACAGTTTTCCACAACTAGAGGGCATTAGCTCATGTGTGTCATATAGATAACATAGAGCTCACGCACGTGAAGTTACCTAGGAGTCAGCACTGATTAGCTAAGAACTGAAATAAGGGGGCAGTCTGCAGAGGCTTAGATACAAGATAATCACACAAGTAAAAAGTGTATTAATATAACTGTGTTGGTTATGCAAAACTAGGGAATAAAGGGATTATCTAACTTTTAAAACAATAAAAATTCTGGTGTAGACTGCCCCTTTAATGGAAGTAAATTGGAAAGTTGTTTAAAAACAGAATTTATGCTTACCTGATAAATTACTTTCTCTTACGGTGTATCCAGTCCACGGATTCATCCTTACTTGTGGGATATTCTCAATCCCTACAGGAAGTGGCAAAGAGAGCACACAGCAGAGCTGTCCATATAGCTCCCCTCAGGCTCCGCCCCCCCGTCATTCGACCGACGGTTAGGAGAAAAAAGGAGAAACTATAGGGTGCAGTGGTGACTGTAGTTTTACAAAATAAATTTGAACCTGACTTAATTGCCAGGGCGGGCCGTGGACTGGATACACCGTAAGAGAAAGTAATTTATCAGGTAAGCATAAATTCTGTTTTCTCTTACATGGTGTATCCAGTCCACGGATTCATCCTTACTTGTGGGATACCAATACCAAAGCTTTAGGACACGGATGAAGGGAGGGAACAAGTCAGGTAACCTAAACGGAAGGCACCACTGCTTGCAAAACATTTCTCCCAAAAATAGCCTCCGAAGAAGCAAAAGTATCAAATTTGTAAAATTTGGCAAATGTATGCAGTGAAGACCAAGTCGCTGCCTTACAAATCTGTTCCACAGAAGCCTCATTCTTGAAAGCCCATGTGGAAGCCACAGCGCTAGTGGAATGAGCTGTAACTCGTTCAGGAGGCTGCTGTCCAGTAGTCTCATAAGCCAATCGGATGATGCTTTTCAGCCAGAAGGAAAGAGAGGTAGCAGTCGCTTTCTGACCTCTCCTCTTACCAGAATAGACAACAAACAAGGATGATGTTTGTCTGAAATCTTTAGTTGCCTTTAAATAGAATTTTAAAGCACGAACCACATCAAGATTGTGTAACAGTCGTTCCTTCTTAGAAACTGGATTAGGACACAGAGAAGGAACAATGATTTCCTGGTTAATATTCTTATTAGAAACCACTTTTGGAAGGAAACCAGGTTTGGTACGCAAAACAACCTTATCTGCATGGAACACCAGATAGGGTGAATTACACTGCAAAACAGACGAGTCAGAAACTCTTCGAGCAGAAGAAATAGCTACCAAAAACAAAACTTTCCAAGATAATAACTTAATATCTATGGAATGCAAAGGTTCAAACGGAACCCCTTGAAGAACTGAATGAACTAAATTTAGACTCCATGGAGGAGCCACAGGTCTGTAGACAGGCTTGATTCTAACTAGGGCCTGTGCAAACGCCTGAACGTCTGGTACAGCTGCCAGACGCTTGTGTAACAGGATAGACAGAGCAGACATCTGTCCCTTTAAGGAACTAGCTGACAAACCTTTCTCCAAACCTTCTTGGAGAAAAGACAATATCCTTGAAATCCTAACCTTACTCCACGAGTAACCCTTGGATTCGCACAAACAAAGATATTTCCGCCATATCTTATGGTAAATTTCCCTGGTGACAGGCTTTCTGGCCTGGATCAGAGTATCTATAACCGATTCAGAGAACCCACGCTTAGCTAGAATTAAGCGTTCAATCTCCAAGCAGTCAGTTGCAGAGAAACTAGATTTGGATGCTTGAATGGACCCTGAATTAGAAGATCCTGCCTCGATGGCAGTTTCCATGGTGGAACCGATGACATGTCCACTAGGTCTGCATACCAAGTCCTGCGTGGCCACGCAGGTGCTATCAGAATTACCAAAGCCTTCTCCTGTTTGATTCTGGCTACTAGCCGAGGGAGAAGAGGAAACGGTGGAAAGACATAAGCTAGACTGAATGACCAAGGCGCTACTAAAGCATCTATCAATGCCGCCTTGGGATCCCTGGACCTGGATCCATAAAGGGGAAGTTTGGTGTTCTGACGGGACACCATCAGATCCAATTCTGCAATGCCCCATAGCTGGGTCAACTGAGCAAAAACCTCCGGGTGGAGTTCCCACTCCCCCGGATGGAAAGTCTGACGACTCAGAAAATCCGCCTCCCAGTTGTCTACTCCTGGGATGAGAACTGCAGATAGATGGCAGGAGTGATCCTCCGCCCATTTGATGATCTTGGTTACTTCCTTCATCGCTAGGGAACTCTTTGTTCCTCCCTGATGATTGATGTACGCTACAGTCGTGATGTTGTCCGACTGAAATCTGATGAATTTGGCCTCCGCTAGTTGAGGACATGCCTGGAGCGTATTTAATATCGCTCTCAGTTCCAAAATGTTTATCGGGAGAAAAGATTCTTCCCGAGACCATAGACCCTGAGCTTTCAGGGAGTCCCAGACCGCACCCCAGCCTAACAGACTGGCATCGGTCGTGACAATGATCCACTCCGGTCTGCGGAAGCTCATTCCCTGAGACAGGTGATCCTGAGACAACCACCAGAGAAGAGAGTCTCTGGTTTTCTGGTCCATTTGTATTTGAGGAGACAAATCTGCATAATCCCCATTCCACTGTTTGAGCATGCACAGTTGCAGTGGTCTTAGATGAATTTGGGCAAAAGGGACAACGTCCATTGCCGCAACCATTAAACCGATTACCTCCATGCACTGAGCCACAGAAGGCCGAGGAATGGAATGAAGAACTCGGCAAGTATTCAAAAGTTTTGACTTCCTGACCTCCGTCAGAAAGATTTTCATTTCTACCGAGTCTATTAGTGTTCCCAGGAAGGGAACCCTTGTGAGTGGGGACAGAACAATGTCCGTATGAGCCTTGGCTCTGTGAAAAGACGACGCCTGTATTAATATGTCGTCTAGGTAAAGTGCTACTGCAATGCCCCGCGGTCTTAGTACCGCTAGAAGGGACCCTAGCACCTTTGTGAAAATTCTGGGAACCTGAAAGGAAGGGCCACGAACTGGTAATGCGTATCCAGAAAGGCGAACTGATGATGATCTTTGTGGATAGGAATATGTAGGTACGCATCCTTTAGATCCACGATAGTCATATATTGACCTACCTGGATCATCGGCAAGATTGTCCGAATGGTTTCCATTTTGAAAGATGGAACTCTGAGGAATTTGTTTAGAATTTTTAGATCCAAGATTGGCCTGAAAGTTCCTTCCTTTTTGGGAACTACAAACATGTTTGAGTAAAATCCCAGTCCTTGTTCTGCAATTGGAACTGGGTGTATCGCTCCCATCTTTAGAAGATCTTCTACACTGCGTAAGAACGCCTGTTTCTTTGTCTGGTCTGAAGACAAACGAGAAATGTGGAACCTTCCCCTTGGGGGAGAGTCCTTGAATTCTAGAAGATACCCCTGAGCATCAATTTCTAACGCGAAGGGATCTGGAACATCTCTTGCCCAAGCCTGAGCAAAGAGAGAAAGTCTGCCCCCTACCAGATCCGGTCCCGGATCGGGGGCTACCCTTTCATGCTGTCTTGGTAGCAGGCGCAGGCTTCTTTGCCTGTTTACACTTGTTCCAGCCCTGCAAGGGTTTCCAGGTTGCTTTGGGCTGTGAAGCGTTACCCTCCTGCTTTGCGGCAGCAGAGGTTGAAGCAGGTCCGCTCCTGAAGTTGCGAAAGGAGCGAAAATTAGCCTTGTTTTTGGCCTTAAACGGTCTATCCTGCGGGAGGGCATGGCCCTTCCCCCCAGTGATATCCGCGATAATTTCTTTCAACTCGGGACCAAAAAGGGTCTTCCCCTTGAAAGGAATGTTTAGTAACTTTGTTTTGGACGACACGTCAGCCGACCATGATTTGAGCCAAAGCGCTCTTCGCGCCATAATGGCAAAACCTGAATTTTTCGCCGCTAACTTAGCTAATTGGAAAGCGGCATCAGTGATAAAAGAATTAGCTAGCTTTAGAGCATAAATTCTATCCATGACTTCGTCATATGAAGTCTCCCTCTGAAGCGACTCCTCCAGCGCCCCAAACCAAAAAACCCGCTGCAGTAGTTACAGGAATAATGCAGGCAATTGGTTGAAGAAGGAAACCTTGCTGAACAAACATTTTCTTCAGCAAACCTTCCAATTTTTTATCCATAGGGTCTTTGAAAGCACAACTGTCTTCTATTGGTATAGTTGTACGCTTAGCAAGTGTTGAAACTTCTCCCTCTACCTTAGGGACCGTCTGCCACGCGTCCCGCCTGGGGTCATTTATGGGGAACATTTTCTTAAAGATAGGGGGGGGGGAACAAAAGGTACACCTGGTCTCTCCCACTCCCTAGTCACAATATCCGCCACCCTCTTCGGGATCGGAAACGCATCAGTGTATACAGGGACCTCTAAAAACCTGTCCATTTTACACAATTTTTCTGGGACCACCATGGGGTCACAATCATCCAGCGTAGCTAAAACCTCCTTAAGCAGGACGCGGAGGTGTTCCAGCTTAAATTTAAACGCTAAAGAATCTGACTCTGCCCGCTGAGAAACTTTTCCTGTGTCAGAAATTTCTCCCTCGGACAGACCGCCCCTCACTGCCACTTCAGAGTGTTGTGAGGGTACTACAGATAAATCATCCAAAGCTTCTGATTGCTCATCCTCTGTTCTTAAAACTGAGCTATCACGCTTCTTTGGAAAAACTGGCAGTTTGGATAAAAATGCTGCAAGGGAATTATCCATGACTGCTGCTAATTGTTGTAAGGTAATAGGGGCCAATGCGCTAGAGGTACTAGGCATCACTTGCGCGGGCATAACTGGTGTCGACACATGGGGAGAGGAAGGAGGACTATCCTCGTTACCTTCTGTTAAAGAATCATCTTGGGCTACATTTTTAAGTGTCACTGCATGGTCTTTAAAATGTTTAGATACCTTAGCACACTTTAAACACAAATGCAATGGGGGTACCGCCATGGCTTGTAAACACATAGAACAGGGTCTATCTGAAGGCTCAGACATGTTTGACAGACTTAGACAGCACTCAAATACAGTAAAAAACACTTTTTGAAAAAATGTTACTGTGCCTTTAAATAATAAAAAGCGCACACTTTTTTTTACCAAATCTCCAAAAAACATCCAATCTTTATGAAATTTTCACCACATGATCCTAATGCTTTGAAATGATTGCACACAAAGTTTCAAGACAATTAACCCCTTATTGCCCAAACCGGAGCAAATTGAAGCAGGCTACCGGTTTAACACAGTACAGCACGATGCCACAGTCTCTGCTGTGGCCCTACCTTCCTTGGAGATTACTTTTGGACGAAAATAAGACTCCCTGGAGTCCTCCTGCAATCTCTGGACTCTACACGTGAAGCTGCATGAAGCTGTCTTGCAAAAGAACTGTGCAACTGAGGCCCGAAAATGAGGCCCCCTCCCTCTTCACTCCGGAGTTGTAGGGCCTTCCTAAGCCAAATTAGGTGTCTAAAAATATGCCAGGCATATTAAAACCCCAAAAAGTGTTCCAAACATAAAAAAACACTTGTGCAAACATGAGATTATAGTAATAAAATAATCAACTTAGCCCATAACAGTGTCCACTAGTATTTAAGCCCTTTAATTAAGCCATCCTTCTATACTGAGTCTCAGAATATGGCTTACCTTCCCACATGGGGATTTCTGTCAGTCTTCTAGCATTACCAAGTCTTGTTAGAAAAAAAGTGACTGAGCATACCTTAAGCAGTTAAGCCTGCAAACTGTTCCCCCCAACTGAAGTTCTCCGGTACTCAACAGTCCTGTGTGGGAACAGCAATGGATTTTAGTTACAACATACTAAAATCTTTTTCCTCTCAGCAGAAATCGTCATCACTTTCTGCCTCAGAGTAAATAGTACAAACCGGCACTATTTTAAAATAACAAACTTGATTGAAGAAATAAAAACTACAAATCTAATACCACATACTCTTTACCCTCCCATGGAGATGCTACTTGTTAGAGCGGCAAAGAGAATGACTGGGGGGGCGGAGCCTGAGGGGAGCTATATGGACAGCTCTGCTGTGTGCTCTCTTTGCCACTTCCTGTAGGGATTGAGAATATCCCACAAGTAAGGATTAATCCGTGGACTGGATACACCATGTAAGAGAAATTGTTGCTCTATCTGAATCATGAAAGTATAATTTTGACTTGAATGTCCCTTTTAAGTAGCCCTATTTATGTTGCGTTAAAGTAAAGAGAGTTGGAAAGCTTGAGAGATATGTCCTCCTCAACTCTGCCAGTGTAGCTTCCTTATCTGGCTTGTTCATCTCTCTCTTCTTCCTTTTCCATCACCTGTTCCCAACCTCTCTCGTATCCTTTTTCATTGCCTTTATCTCATCTCATTTATTTTCTTATCTCCTTATTGTTCTCACCCAGCAAGACTCTTATTTTGTCCCTCTCTGTCTTTCCCTAGTTGATAGGGTCGTTTGTCATGGCAATAGGAATCTATGCTGAAGCAGAAAGACAAAAGTACAAGACCCTACATGGGGCCTTCCTGGCCCCAGCTATCATCCTCATTCTCCTTGGGGTGGTTATGTTCGTGGTATCCTTCATCGGGGTCCTGGCATCCCTCAGGGACAATCTGTGCCTGCTTAAAGTGGTAAGGAGCATTGTTTATCAAGTGGTTTAAAGAATTGTAAGAGGTGTTTTGGTAGCTCCATGCTGAATTATTGACCTCCTCATCACACAAAAAAGTTTTGCTGCACCACTCCATAATTTCTTCTGCCCTTTTATGACGGTTTCATTTATTTCCTTTTTGCCAATTCAGAGACCTCACTAGGGCCTGATGATCTAAAGCTCTGGTGAGATTATCTAAGAAGTCTCTGCAAGGTCCTTTAAATGATTTTATAATGGCAACTTTGAGCTTGAGAGCTGTTTATCTTGTGATGTGTGGTTCTGGGTATGAAGGAGAGACACATACATTACAATATAATGCTCAAAAAAAGTCCCCAGAGCTCCTTTCTTTTTGTTTGTTCAGCACCCACCTCTGTTTTGTGTATAATGCTACACTTTTACCATATCTATATAAAGGATAATACTCTATAACAAGTCCTACTATTATCTGCCCACAGTTCATGTACACACTTGGGGTCTGTCTTCTACTTGAACTCACTGGTGGAGTCCTTGCATTGATCTTCAGACACCAGGTAAGAACTATTCACATCATGGTTTGAGGTTATACAGTCCTCAATAATAATAATTATTATTATTATTATTATTATTATTATTATTATTATTATTATTATTATTATCATCATCATCATCATCATCATCATCATCATCCGGTATTTGTAGAGCGCCAACAGATTCTGCAGTGCTAATGTAAGCATGTTTAGCCTAACTCTCAGGTCACTCATGATTACTAGTATAGTCACTCCCTCAATGTACCCTGCTTAGCTTGTAACTAACTGAATGTCTCTTTAGCATTCCCCTTTGTACAGCACTTAAATGCCTCTTATCTATGTAAATGTTCAATTTCTTATCTCCTGTTCCATGTAAAATCTGTTATCACTTTCCTGGCATATTAGTCACTCTTACATTGTTTCTCTCCAGCAGTTCTTTATATAGTGATTGACTGACTACCTCCTACCTAGGTAGTATCTGACCACGTCCCATTGTGCATATGGTCTTTGATACCTCTAACTACATAGTAAAAAAGACTTGATCAAGAACCTAACGCTATTGATCACTTCTCAATGTACAATAATTGGCCAGCTACACTATGTAGATTGTCACTGTATATAGTTAGTGACAGCCTTCCCTCAATGATTGGCCATGTTCTCTAACCACCTCCCATGACATACAGTAACTTGCCACCTAACCATTAGATAGTCACTGCCCATCACATTTATAGTTAGTTACTAAGCAGTAAGCACCTTCCCTCTATGTACAACTAACTGCCTCGCCTCTCCAATACATAAAAAATACAGAGCACCTCCCCTCTATTAACAGCCATTATCAATCATCCCTCTATGTAAACCACTGACCACTTCTAATTACGTACAGCCACTGACCACCTCTACAATATGAAAACCACTAATCTCCTACCCTCTTTGTACAGCCACTGACTGACCCCCTCTACGTACAGCCACTGACCACCTCTACAATACAAAAGCCAATAATCTCCTCCCCTCTATGTACAGCCACTGACTGACCCCTCTATGTACAGCAACTGACTGACCCCCCTCTACGTACAGCCACTGACCACCTCTACAATACAAAAGCCAATAATCTCCTCCCCTCTTTGTACAGCCACTGACTGCCCCCTCTATGTACAGCGACTGACTGCCCCCCCTCTATGTACAGCCACTGACTGCCCTCCCTCTATGTACAGCCACTGACTGCCCTCCCTCTATGTACAGCCACTGACTGCCCCCCCTCTATGTACAGCCACTGACTGCCCCCCCTCTATGTACAGCCACTGACTGCCCCCCCTCTATGTACAGCCACTGACTGCCCCCCCTCTATGTACAGCCACTGACTGCCCCCCCTCAATGTACAGCCACTGACTGCCCCCCCCCTCTATGTACAGCCACTGACTGCCCCCCCCCCTCTATGTACAGCCACTGACTGCCCCCCCCTCTATGTACAGCCACTGACTGCCCCCCCCTCTATGTACAGCCACTGACTGCCCCCCCTCTATGTACAGCCACTGACTGCCCCCCCTCTATGTACAGCCACTGACTGACCCCCCCTCCTCTATGTACAGCCACTGACTGACCCCCCTCCTCTATGTACAGCCACTGACTGACCCCCCTCCTCTATGTACAGCCACTGACTGACCCCCCCCCTCTATGTACAGCCACTGACTGACCCCCCCCTCTATGTACAGCCACTGACTGACCCCCCTCCTCTATGTACAGCCACTGACTGACCCCCCCCTCTATGTACAGCCACTGACTGACCCCCCCCCCCTCTATGTACAGCCACTGACTGACCCCCCCCCCTCTATGTACAGCCACTGACTGACCCCCCCCCTCTATGTACAGCCACTGACTGACCCCCCCCTCTATGTACAGCCACTGACTGACCCCCCTCCTCTATGTACAGCCACTGACTGACCCCCCCCTCTATGTACAGCCACTGACTGACCCCCCCCTCTATGTACAGCCACTGACTGACCCCCCCTCTATGTACAGCCACTGACTGACCCCCCCTCTATGTACAGCCAGTGACTAACCCCTCTCTATGTACAGCCACTGACTGACCCCCCTCTATGTACAGCCACTGACTGCTGACCCCCCTCTATGTACAACCACTGACTGCCCCCTCTATGCTGATAATCAAAAAAGGGTTTGGAAAACAGCACACCAATCTATGTACAGCCACTGACTGCCCCCCTTCTATGTACAGCCACTGACTGCCCCCCTTCTATGTACAGTCACTGACTGCCCCCCTTCTATGTACAGTCACTGACTGCCCCCCCTCTATGTACAGCCACTGACTGCCCCCCCTCTATGTACAGCCACTGACTGCCCCCCCTCTATGTACAGCCACTGACTGCCCCCCTCTGTATAGCCACTGACTGCCCCCCTCTGTATAGCCACTGACTGCCCCCCCTCTGTATAGCCACGAAATGCCCCCCCTCTATGTACAGCCACTGAATGCCCCCCCTCTATGTACAGCCACTGACTGCCCCCCCCTCTATGTACAGCCACTGACTGCCCCCCCTCTATGTACAGCCACTGACTGCCCCCCCCTCTATGTACAGCCACTGACTGCCCCCCCCCCTCTATGTACAGCCACTGACTGACCCCCCCCCTTCTATGTACAGCCACTGACTGACCCCCCCCTTCTATGTACAGCCACTGACTGACCCCCCCCTTCTATGTACAGCCACTGACTGACCCCCCCTTCTATGTACAGCCACTGACTGACCCCCCCCCTCTATGTACAGCCACTGACTGACCCCCCCCTCTATGTACAGCCACTGACTGACCCCCCCTCCTCTATGTACAGCCACTGACTGACCCCCCCTCTATGTACAGCCACTGACTGACCCCCCCTCTATGTACAGCCACTGACTGACCCCCCCCTCTATGTACAGCCACTGACTGACCCCCCTCTATGTACAGCCACTGACTGCCCCCCTCTATGTACAGCCACTGACTGCCCCCCCTCTATGTACAGCCACTGACTGCCCCCCCTCTATGGACAGCCACTGACTGCCCCCCCTCTATGGACAGCCACTGACTGCCCCCCCCTCTATGGACAGCCACTGACTGCCCCCCCCTTCTATGTACAGCCACTGACTGACCCCCCCTTCTATGTACAGCCACTGACTGACCCCCCCTTCTCTATGTACAGCCACTGACTGACCCCCCCTTCTCTATGTACAGCCACTGACTGACCCCCCTCCTCTATGTACAGCCACTGACTGACCCCCCTCCTCTATGTACAGCCACTGACTGACCCCCCTCCTCTATGTACAGCCACTGACTGACCCCCCTCCTCTATGTACAGCCACTGACTGACCCCCCTCCTCTATGTACAGCCACTGACTGACCCCCCTCCTCTATGTACAGCCACTGACTGACCCCCCTCCTCTATGTACAGCCACTGACTGACCCCCCTCCCTCTATGTACAGCCACTGACTGACCCCCCTCCCTCTATGTACAGCCACTGACTGACCCCCCTCCCTCTATGTACAGCCACTGACTGACCCCCCTCCCTCTATGTACAGCCACTGACTGACCCCCCTCCCTCTATGTACAGCCACTGACTGACCCCCCTCCCTCTATGTACAGCCACTGACTGACCCCCCTCCCTCTATGTACAGCCACTGACTGACCCCCCCTCTATGTACAGCCACTGACTGACCCCCCTCTATGTACAGCCACTGACTGACCCCCCTCTATGTACAGCCACTGACTGACCCCCCTCTATGTACAGCCACTGACTGACCCCCCTCTATGTACAGCCACTGACTGCTGACCCCCCTCTATGTACAGCCACTGACTGCTGACCCCCCTCTATGTACAACCACTGACTGCCCCCTCTATGCTGATAATCAAAAAAGGGTTTGGAAAACAGCACACCAATCTATGTACAGCCACTGACTGCCCCCCCTCTATGTACAGTCACTGACTGCCCCCCCTCTATGTACAGTCACTGACTGCCCCCCCTCTATGTACAGTCACTGACTCCCCCCCCCCCTCTATGTACAGTCACTGACTGCCCCCCCTCTATGTACAGCAGGGGTGTCCAAACTTTGCTCTCCAGAGGTTTTGGAACTACATTTCCCATGATGCTCAGCTAGATAAAATGCTGGCTGAGCATCATCGGAAATGTAGTTCCAAAACCTCTGGAGAGCAAAGTTTGGACAGCCCTGATGTACAGCCACTGACTGCCCCCCCCTCTATGTACAGCCACTGACTGCCCCCCCCTCTATGTACAGCCACTGACTGCCCCCCCCTCTATGTACAGCCACTGACTGCCCCCCCCCTCTATGTACAGCCACTGACTGCCCCCCCCTCTATGTACAGCCACTGACTGCCCCCCCTCTATGTATAGCCACTGACTGCCCCCCCTCTATATAGCCACTGAATGCGCCCCCCCTCTATGTACAGCCACTGACTGCCCCCCCTCTATGTACAGCCACTGACTGCCCCCTCTATGTACACCACTGACTGCCCCCCCTCTATGTACAGCCACTGACTGCCACCCCCCCCCCCTTTGTGTACAGCCACTGACCCCACCCCAGACTTCCACCACATTATGGACAGTCATTAACTACCTCCTCTCTATGTAGTCACTGACTACGACCCCCTATATACAGTCACTGACCATCTCACAGAACAAGTTCTCTTTACCCACTTTCAAAGACCACTTCCCTTTTACATAAGTTATTAACCACTTCACTTCTATGTAGAATCCCTGCACCCTCAAATCTGTTTACAGCCAGAGACCACCTTCTGTCTATGCACAGTAATCGGCCATTCCCCCACTACATGTAGTCCTTGACCTCTATGTATGATCACTGACAATCTCCCTGTGTTCCTGAACTGCAGTAACTGCCTATACCACTGATACTAAGCACCCTCCCTATATAGACAATGTCTTCTCCCACTAACAACCACTTCTAAAGAGCCACTTTCTCTGCCCACAGACCATGGAGTTCCTGAACAGCAACATCCGTAGGGGAATCCGGAATTACTATGATGATCTTGACTTCAAAAACATCATGGATTTTGTGCAGAAACGGGTGAGTGCTAAATAGGTTGTCTGTGCATTTGTACATATACTTAGCACAACAACGTGTGATTACAGAGACAGTATTGCTCTGCCTTGTTGCTGCAAATCCTTGTATCATGGGATTTTATTGTATCAACTTTGCACAATAGTTACACTCTAAATTTGACAGTTTATTTCTGGGCAGTGAACCATGTGATCTCTGGTTTGGGATACTGATTAGGTACCGCACTATAAACAGAGAAGGGTCACAGTAAATAAATACATACATACATACATACACACACACACACACACACACACACAACAGTGGATAGGTATGTGCACTCTCACCACCGTCCTGCAGCTGCCAGGGAGCTCTCAGAAAGTATACAGCAGAGAACCAGGAAAAAGGACTCGCTGGACTTTAGACATCAATGTGAAATTTATTTGTGATGTTTCAGGACTTAAAACTTAAAAAGTCCCTTCTTCTGACAACCAGAGTGTCCAAATAATCAAACTTAAATAGGCCTGTAGGCTCCTCCCTAGAACAGGCCACCAATCGTTGGAGACCGCGTGCAAAACACAGGGCTATACCACTTGGGTAGCCCAAAAAATAGTGATATAGCTATAATAATGTGCAACCTATTAACATTTGTCAGTGTAGAACAATATAGTGTAAATACAAACTGCAGTTTAATGCCAATAAATATTGGTGATCTGTGATCTATGATCCCACAATACCCTCAATACCATACAGGTCTGTGCTCCGGTTCTCATGGAATGATCTATACACAAAATCCAAACTCTGATTGGGTCAAATACAGCACCACCCACACTGTGGATTGTGTGCTGATAGGTGTCATCATGTAAACAATAGTAACCACTGCGAGATGTATACATATCAACATATAAACAGTAGTAACCCCTGCGAGAGGTATAACAACTGACAGTCCCCCTGCTGCAAGCTCATATCAAGGCATCACGGTGCACCATCGTACGGGGTACATACCATCTAATATACAGATCTCTGTCCGGTTCAATGTTAGATGGCCATACCTCATCTAACCGCCTCCCGTGTACACTGACAGTAGACGAACTGTGTGTGCCCAACAACCAATGAGCCCATTGTAGTCGAGCACTCTACCAAAACTACCTGTGAATGAACCTAACACGATCGGACCCTTACAGTCACTCCCCCTGCTCAGCATAGGTGCACAATGTCGACACCCCTTCCACAATAAGCTAGGAACACCCAGTGTCAATCTGCATCAGATGTCAACATCAAGTCCACACATCATATTAAAAATAAACTCTATGACTACCAAATAAAACTTCCAATAACTTGCACAATTCATTAACAACCTACAAGGTGGTAGACAAGGGATCTAGAGTATCGCTCCACCCGTCCATCAAGTACACTACCCAAAACTGATAGCCAAACTTGGCACATCAGCTCCACTAGGGAACGGGTAATCATAATGCAATACCGGACCTCAAGCAAAATCCCTATTCAGGGTGATCATAAATGGATTCAGTACTGTATTAAACGGGTACATCTCCTACCTCCAAGAGAGGTAAACAATGTCATCTACTGATCGAGTACATCTCATAATCAGAGATCCAGAGGAGTACCCCTAACACCTCCATCGTCTAACTCCCAATCACACAACACCTCTATCAAACCCACGAGAAACCATCACACTTAACTGTAAAAAAAAAGACACCCAGACAGTGGGAAGGAGGGGCATACACTCACATCTTGAGGTATGCCTCCATATTCCTCACCATAAAACGCACATCCTCAACCCCACATAATTAGGGACACATCTGTGTTAACCTGACTTATCTGGACTACCACCGGCCTCACATAAATAAACAATCAATAACCAGACAACGAAATCCCCTCACATGTACAGTACGGGATCAGGGTCATGGGATCAAGACCACCCAGTAACATAAAAAAAGGAGTGACAATCTATATAGCATGTAGGACTTACAAACAAATAGAATTAACACCAACAATAAAAAGAAGAAAAACATGAATCTCATATTAAAAAAATAAATCTCATATTTAAAACAGATACACCTATCCAAACAAGACAATCGAACACTGGGTCCCTCAATCATGGGACCTCTCAGTAATATAACATAGAATAGAAGAAGTCCAACAGACAAATCTTGCTGAAATACAGCAAGGTAGGGGGCGGAAGACAGCCCAAGTGGATAAGCAACACATCAGAAAATACATGGTGTTGTGGACCCTTATCCTAGGCTACTTCCATATAATGTGATCAGAGACTCTCTAGAATTGTTTTTCGCTAATTAAGGGAGTACTCTCACAAGAGTCTGGACATTATGGACCCTGGGGGCCAAAGTATTCAGTTTGTGTATCCATCTGGCCTCCTTCTGTAAGAGGATCTTGGCTCTATTCCCTCCTCTTCTTGGGGTGGGCACATGATCGATTAAACGAAATCTCAAGTCCGTGACTGTATGTCCTCTCTCTAGGAAGTGTTGAGCCACAGGCTGGTCAGATTTCCCACTTTTTAGAGCTGTTCTTATGCTCGCTGATTGGCCATCCGGGTTCTGGCATCATCAATAGTTTTTCCAATATAGAACAGCCCACATGGACAGTTCAGGAGGTAGATAATGTATGTTGTTGTACAGGTTAGGAAGAACTTAATTGTTTATTTCTTCTTTTTCTCTGGATGTTGGAAAGTTGTCCCTGTATGCATACTGTTGCACGTCACTTAACTCACTTAACTCGTGCACTTAAAGCAGCCATTTTTCTTTTTCAGCCAAAGTTGCTTATCGGCCAATGGTGTTAAGTCTGTCCTCATCAAGGAATCCTTCAGACTTCTGCCCCTCCAGTATGCTAGGCGTGGTGCTCCCCATTGCATGAATGGTAGTGTAGCGTCGGACTGGAACAATTTCCATTCATCCTTAATTACTTTTGTAATGTGGTACTGATCTGGAGTATATGTTGTCACAAACGTAAGTTGAGGGGTGGTATCCTGTACTTTCTTGTCACTTGTGTGCTCCTCCTGGATACCCTGTTCACACATGGTCCGAAGATCTTTTCTTTTATAGCCACGTTGGACAAATCTTTCCATCATCTCTGCTAATTGGACTTTGCCACTCTCGGGACCTGTGTTGTTACATACTACCCGTTGGAATTGTGCTCTTGGTATGTTTTGAATGAGTGCAGGTTGATGGCAACTCTTTGCATGTAACGTAGAGTTGCGATCTGTACCATTCCTAAATAGAGTGGTGCCCAGTGTCCCATTAGTCTTGAATACTCTTACATCCAAATAGTCCAAAGTGTGTCTATCCGCCACATGTTGAAATCTAATAGTGCTGTTTAGCTCATTGAGTGTCTTAATCCACCTTTCTAATGAGTTTGCATCGCCTTCCAAAATTAGAAAAAGATAGTCTATGTATCTGCAGTAAAATTTTATAGACGGTACCTCATACACCTTCATTTGGAAGGTCTCGTATTCAGCCATATAAAAATTTGCCAGCAATGGGGCCACATTCGACCCCATCACTGTCCCGGCTATTTGCAAATAAAATGTATTTTCAAAATGAAAAAAAAAATGTATTTCCAAACAAATTGTCAATAGTTCTATCAGAACGTATTCTGGTGGGCCAATGTATGGAGTGTGTCTCAGACAGTTAGTTACTGCAGCTATGCCTGCTGTGTGTGGTATCGCTGTATAAAGGCTGACAAGCAGATTCACTGATGTCTTCCAAGTAGACATTTCGTTGAATGAACGCTGACGAGTCTTGTACATAAGATCTCAGTTGTTTGACAATGGGCTGTAAAAAGCAATCCACAAACTCAGCCAGAGGTTGTAAGAGTGATCCCCTGGCTGAGATGATCGGTCTGCCGGGTGGACATGCCATATCTTTATGGATTTTTGGCAGTGTGTATAGTATTTGTGTTATTGGGAAATCCCTCTGTAGGAAACGAGCCTCTTGTTCAGTGATGACATTAATAACCCTCTATTCAGATAATTTCTTATCAATGTCATGTTTCAGAGCAGATGTAGGGTCATTCTGTAGATCCATATAGGTTGTGTTGTCTAAAAGTTGTCGGATGATCTCTTTTCTATAATCACCCACTTCCATAACCACAACAGCACCGCCCTTATCCGCAGAGTGTATCACGATTGTGGAATCATCGCTGAGTGATCTCAGCGCTTGTCTTTCCTCTTTGGACAAATTATCATTATATCTCCTGTTGGGTATAGGTTTTTTGGTCAGCTGTGTAAGATAGTTCGTATAGGTGGTGATTGAAGGGTTGTTGGAGTTAGGATCGAATGTCCCTACTGTTCTGAATTGGGATGGAGCTTCAGATTCACTTTTGAAGTATTCCTTTAGGCGAAGCGATCTCCCAAATCTTTGGATGTCAATATATGAGTTAAATGCTCTCATTCTTGTGGTGGGTACAAATGATAGTCCTTTGTTCAGTAGTGACATTTCGGCTGTGTTCAGTGATCTAGTGCTAATGTTAAACACGGTGTTCTCTAACTTCTCTGGATTGAGGGGCGGCGGGACATGCCCCCCCCCCCCGCCTCGTATGTGGCCTGGTCCTTGGCCTAAAAAATGAGTTGGAATTGAGTATGTTGCCAATGGAGGTCGTGCAGAGACTTCATCCCGAGTATTGTCCCATTGTTGTGTGTTATTGCTCCCTCTGGATCTAGTCGTCATTCCCCTGTATAGGGGGGCCTCTGAGTCTGTGGGTGCTCAGGAATCAGAGCTCTCACCCGAGCTGGTATCCACCGTATTGATGGCTCTTTTCGTATACCTTCTCTCCCTTCTGGGTCTGAACATCTTCCTCTCCTCTGGGGCTATGTATGTTTTAACTTGCTTTGACAATTTATCCAACCAGTCACATGAGCTGTCAGACCTCAACTTGTTGAGTTGTTCATACTCGAAGGTTTGAATTTCTATTCTAACCTCCTGAAGTAGTCGTCCTGCTTCCCGGATTACTAACAACAAAAGATCAAATGAGCACTTGTTCAGAATTTTGCACCAATTCGTGCAAAATTCTGTACTCGACCTTCCAATTGTGGGAACATTTCTAATCCTGAACCCTCTTGGTAGCATCCTTTTCTTGTGGTACTCTGATAAATAAGTGCTGTGAAGGTTAAGATCTAGCTCTTGTTGTTTCAGCTTCGCCCAGGTGTTATATAGAGATTGATTAGATTCCTCCACCTGTTCTTCCATTGAACCAAATCTGATCAAATCCGCATCCTGATCGGTGAACATGAGGATATCCTCATACTTGTCATCTGGGATACCACCCCCAGTCGTCATATCGGCCCCTGTAGAATCACTGCTAGATATGTGCATGATCGAAAAATGTGTTTAGTTTTGGTTCGGATTGATTCAGATTTTTTTGAAGTTCGGATCGATTCGAATAAGGCAAAATTTGAATGAATTTGTTTCGGATTTATTCAGATTCTAATATAATTTAAATAAAACACAATAATATTACTATAATTAAATAAATTATTCCTATTTAAAACTAAATACTTACCAGTAAAATAAACCCTAATATAGCTACAATATAACTAATAGTTACATTATAGCTATTTTAGGATTTATATTTATTTTACAGGCAACTTTGTATTTATTTTAACTAGGTACAATAATTATTAAATAGTTATTAACTATTTAATAACTACCTAGCTAAAACAAATACAAATTTACCTGTAAAATAAATCCTAACCTAAGTTACAATTAAAACTAACACTACACTATCATTAAATAAATTAACTACAAGTACCTACAATTAAATAAACTAAACTAAAGTACAAAAAAACACTAAATTACAAAAAATAAAAAAATATTACAAGAATTTTAATCTAATTACACCTAATCTAAGCCCCCTAATAAAATAAAGCCCCCCAAAATAAAAAATTCCCTAGCCTATTCTAAAATACAAAAGTAATCAGCTCTTTTACCAGCCCTTAAAAGGGCTTTTTTCCGGGGCCTTGCCCAAAAGTAATCAGCTCTTTTACCTGAAAATAAAATACAATACCCCCCCCCCCCAACATTACAACCCACCACCCACATACCCCTACTCTAACCCACCCAAACCCCCCTTAAAAAAACCAAACACTACCCCCCTGAAGATCTCCCTACCTTGAGTTGTCTTCACCCAGCCGGGCAGAAGTCTTCATCCGATGGGGCAGAAGAGGACATCCAGACCGGCAGAAGTCTTCATCCAAGCGGGGCAAGAAGAGGTCTTCCATCCATCAGAAGTCTTCATCCAGACGGCATCTTCTATCTTAATCCATCCGGAGCGGAGCATCAGCATCCTGAAGACATCCGACGCGGAGCATCCTCTTCTTTCTTGATCCGACGACTAAATGACGGTACCTTTAAGTGACGTCATCCAAGATGGCGTCCCTTGAATTCTGATTGGCTGATAGGATTCTATAAGCCAATCGGAATTAAGGTAGGAAAAATCTGATTGGCTGATTCAATCAGCCAATCAGATTGTAGTTCAATCCAATTGGCTGATCCAATCAGATTGACCTTGCATTCTATTGGCTGTTCCGATCAGCCAATAGAATGCAAGGTCAATCTGATTGGCTGATTGAATCAGCCAATCAGATTTTTCCTACCTTAATTCCGATTGGCTGATAGAATCCTATCAGCCAATCGGAATTCAAGGGACGCCATCTTGGATGACGTCACTTAAAGGTACCGTCATTTAGTCGTCGGATCAAGAAAGAAGAGGATGCTCCGCGTCGGATGTCTTCAGGATGCTGCCGCTCCGGATGGATGAAGATAGAATATGCCGCCTGGATGAAGACTTCTGATGGATGGAACACCTCTTCTTGCCCCGCTTGGATGAATTTCAATTGGATTGCATTTAATTGTAGGTACTTGTAATTAATTTATTTAATGATAGTGTAGTGTTTAGGTTTAATTGTAATTTAGGTTAGGATTTATTTTACAGGTAATTTTGTAATTATTTTAAAGGGACAGTTTACTCAAAAAATTTCTCCCCTTTAATTTGTTCCCAATGATCCACTTTACCTGCTGGAGTGTATTAAATTGTTTACAAGTAGCTCCTTTACCCTTATATTGGCATTTGAAATAGTTAATTTAGCATGTGGTATCCCCACCTATTCTGAAAGTTTGTGGCCGCGCGTACCAGCTATAGATCAGCTTTGTAAACACAGCCAGCAGAAGAAATTACACTCCCAGTGTGATAAAGCAGAGATAAGGTAATAAAATGTTGATTTTCCGGGGGGGGGGGGGGGGCGTGTCCGACCACTGACTAAGATGGCTGCTGTTTTTGTGCATCTGCATCAGGGAGCTGATATAACTGCTGAATATCTCTCCAAAGATCTTTAAATCCCTTTTTTCTTACGAGCAGAAAGAGAAGTACTTCTCACAGAACAGTTTTATGTGACTTTCATCTACATTTGAGAACAGGCAGACCTACACAGAGAAGGTACGCAGCAGAGGCCTATAACAGCCTTTACCTCTCTCTACCCCCCCATTTATCTGATAATTCAGTCCACCCAGCCGCTTGTGCTGAAGAACATTCACACCTTAGAACACAGTATTGCGACTAAAGCTCAACATGGATGAGCAATCTTGCTCTACAATTAAGGAACTTTTATTGACATGTTTTTCACGATTTGAGGAGGAGATGATAGATATTATGCACTGCTGTGTATCTGAGATCCCTGCTAAAGGCAAAGTTGACCTAATTAGCACTGACTTTTCGAGATCGGACTCAAATCTTCTACGCCGAGAAGCAATAGAGACAAAGGAAACTAGCTCTGAAGAGGTGGTTAGCGCACTGAATAACCCACAGTTCTATCCCACAGTCCTTCCTATGGTGAAATGGTGGCAGGGCATAGAGCCCAAAACAAGGCAGAATGTGTCACAGTTGAATCCTCCCTCGCACCAACAACCCATGTCTACATATGTTTTGGGCAGACCGGGCTCACCTAGCCCCTCCAGCGCTGACCATGCCGTTGCTGGTATTGTTACAGTGGGGCCTCTGATCCCTTCCTCGTTGGGGGCTGGAGTGACATTGGGGCTCGCTGCTATGCGACCGACCGAGGTGGAGATGGTCACAAATCTAGAAGCAGGAGGGTGTAACGTGGCTGTCAGCTGTAGCGCTAATCGTATGCTGATTTGGAGGGCTACACGACAATGGGATGAGAAGTCAGGCAAAACCACGGAGGCAGTAACAACCGCACCATTTTGTATAGTTGCCGGCAGTGAAAACTTTCCTCTGGCTGATGCTTCTAGCTGGGCTGATCGCTATCTAGCCGTGGAGGAAAACCTAAAATCAGGCTAAGAAATGGGACAGATTCCAGTGAGAGTCTTTGATAAGGTGGAACTGATCAGATCTTGCTGCTGTAAATATCTCTTGTCTTTGCTGCATATTTTTATTTTTTTCTCCTTTTTACAGGGTAAACAATACTGATATATAACTTATAAAGTTTAGTGGACTCGATATGGGAGTTAGTCATACCATGCTCTGTGATGTTATGTATTTCCCCTATGTATTACTAGCTTGAAATTCCTCACACTGTTAGGGAATTTTCTTGGAGAATGCTTTCTTAGATAATGGTTAAAGGCTGACATTTATAATTCTAGTCTATGCTATACAAAACAGTTATTGAGATAACATATTGGTGAGCTCTTGTATTTTATGTGTACATTACTTTTTGATTTTGTGATTTTTATTTTCTATATATGCAATGGTGTTACTGATATGCTCCGATTGTATTTCTGCAAGTTATATATAAGTATAATAGTTAAAAGTATAGCTTGTCCTCCATGCACATACTTCCTATACATTAGGCTAATTATATGGCTAACATATGTATACACTGGTGCTGTGATCATATTGTTTGCAATGAATGTGTAGGGCCTGTTATGCTTTACAATATGAACAGATGCTATGTTAAAGGTAACGTGTATGCCACCAAGATTTACTATATACCTTGGGTCCTTAGAGAACATATAGAGAGTCAGAGATACCCACTCTTTTTTTTTTTTTTCTTGTTTTGTTCTTTCCTTTCACTTTCTTTTATATACCATGGAAGAGTTCAGTAGTCAATGTATACTCGTCCATATTATCATGCCCTGGTACATTAGTCCCCAGAATCTTTCCACATCACCCCCTTTAATAATCTGATCGTACACTAAACAGTCTTGTTGCGCCTTATATATTTTTGCCATTGGTACTGTTATCTCTACATAGTCTACGCTTAGATACTGATCTTTATAAATTGACTAATCACAACATAGGAGCCAATGAAAATTGACACAGTGAGAGTGAGAGTTCCACATCTCCGCTATGTTTAGTGTAATGTTCCTTAATGCTTTGGACTTCTAGTGTTCAATTATGTAAATGTATTTAAATTGTGAATTCCACATTTAAAAAAAAAAAAAGATATTACCCATAACTCTGCCCCTCCAGAATCTTTGTTTATCTTATAAACAGTGAAACGCAGTTTCCATAAAATCCTTTCCCTATACTTTTAAAATCTGTGTATTCCACATCTAAAAAAGATATTACCCATCCCCCATTGTGTGATAGTTGGTTGTAGGGCCTATATATGGCCCTGTATAATCTATATTGGATAGACTTATATTTATTTGGATAACTATAGACCTAAAGCCTCTTCAGTGGGCTTACAAGTTACATTGAAAATCTGAGGTTACTTATGGCACTACTTTTCAAATAGATAGATAGTACTCTACTACTAATATTGCTTCTGACCCTAGATAAGTGAATGATAAGCTCCAATCTATGCCATATAATGTAGTGACTATGTGTGGTTTATGTACAGTACTGTGGATGGAGGGCTTATGTAACTTTCTATATTGTACTGTTCTTTATGTTACCTCAATAAAAATATTTAAAAAAAAAAAAAAATGTTGATTTTCCATTGTTCTCTCAAAGTATTGGTGATTGTTTTAAGGACAGATATAAGCTAAAGAAGCAGGTATATGTGCACAATGTGATACAGTAATGAGATCTGATTATACCTACAAGCTCAACATATTTTATTAGGCTGTAGCTTCAAAACACAAAATCAGAGCTTTAATATACAGAAATAAACCTTAAAAAGCTAATTTTCATACATTTTTTACTCTGCAGTTGGTAAAAAAAGCAATTGTAAACACATTAAGGGAAAAACTATTTTACAGTATACTGTCCCTTTAACTAGGTAGCTATTAAATAGTTGTTAACTATTTAATAGCTATTGTACCTAGTTAAAATAAATACAAAGTTGCCTCTAAAATAGCTACAATGTAATTATTAATTATATTGTAGCTATATTAGGGTTTATTTAATAGGTAAGTATTTAGTTTTAAATAGGATAACATTTATTTAATTAATTTAATGATAGTGTAGTGTTAGGTGTAATTGTAACTTAGGTTAGGATTTATTTTACAGGTAAATTTGTATTTATTTTAGCAAGGTAGTTATTAAATAGTTAATAACTATTTAATAACTATTGTACCTAGTTAAAATAAATACAACGTTGCCTGTAAAATAAATATAAATCCTAAAATAGCTACAATGTAACTGTAAGTTATATTGTAGGTTTATTAGGGTTTATTTTACAGGTAAGTATTTAGTTTTAAAAAGGAATAATTTATTTAATTATAGTAAATTTATTTAGTTTTATTTAAATTAGGGGGGTGTTAGGGTTAGACTTAGGTTTAGGGGTTAATAACTTTATTATAGTAGCGGCGACGTTGGGGGCGGGAGATTAGGGGTCAATAATTGTAGATAGGTGGCGGCAGTGCTAGGGAGGGCCGATTAGGGGTTAATACAATTTATTATAGTGTTTGCAAGGCGGGAGTGCGACGGTTTAGGGGTTAATACATTTATTATCGTGGCGGCGATGTCCGGTCGGCAGATTAGGGGTTAATACTTGTAGTTAGGTTGCAGCGACGTTGGGGGGGGGGGCAGATTAGGAGTTAATAAATATAATATAGGTGTCGGCGATTTTAGGGACAGCAGATTAGGGGTTCATAGATATAATTTAGGTGGTGGCGGTGTGCGGTCAGCTGATTAGGGGTTAATACTTGTAGTTAGGTTGTGGCGACGTTGGGGGGGCAGATTAGGGGTTAATAAAATGTATTATAGTGTTTGCAAGGCGGGAGTGCGGCGGTTTAGGGGTTAATACATTTATTATAGTAGCGGCGAGGTCCGGTCGGCAGATTAGGTGTTAATACTTGTAGTTAGGTTGCGGCGACGTTGGGGGGGGGGCAGATTAGGGGTTAATAAGTATAATGTAGGTCTTGGCGATGTTGGGGGCAGCAGATTAGGGGTTCATAGGGATAATGTAGGTGGCGGCGGTGTCCGGAGCAGAAGATTAGGGGTTAATAGTATAATGCAGGTGTCGGCGATAGCGGGGGCGGCAGTTTAGGGGTTAATAAATGTTAGATTAGGGGTGTTTAGACTCGGGCTTCACGTTAGGGTGTCTCGGGGTTCATGTTAGGGTGTTAGGTGTAGACTTAGTGTTTCCCGATAGAAAACAATGGGGCTGCGTTAAGAGCTGAACGCTGCTTTTTTGCAGGTGTTAGGTTTTTTTTCAGCCAAAACTGCCCCATTGTTTCCTATGGGGGAATGCCGAATTTACCGAGCTAATTCGGATTTATTCGGTAGATTCGGCAGATAATTCGGACTCATTCGGTAGATTAGTCAGTATTTTAATTCGGAAATTCGAATCGATCCGAATTTCCGAATCAATCCGAAACGAATTGCACATGTCTAATCACTGCCAGGTTCCATCCTATGTCTGTAAAGTGGGTAGGTGTATGTAGAACGAAGAGAGGATACTAAACGGCTAAAACAGCCCTTATGTGGGTGCACTGTGCCAATGAATATTTAAACAAGTGGATGTGCACTCTCACCACCGTCCTTCAGCTGCCAGGGTGCTCTCAGAAAGTATACAGCAGAGAATAAGGAGGCGGTTAGATGAGGTATGGCCATCTAACATTGA
>NC_069505.1:488094223-488126723 GCF_027579735.1 Bombina bombina | reverse complement strand
GTAATATTCCTCCAAAAATAACATGGTGGTCCTATAATTGAGTTTAGATGGTTGGTGGTCCTATCATTGTGTTTAGATGGTTGGTGGTCCTATCATTGTGTTTAGATGGTTGGTTGTCGTATCATTGCGTTTAGATGGTTGGTGGTCCTATCATTTAGTTTAGATGTTTGATTTTTATCTAAATCTCCCAACTAGTAATAGGTTTGGCACCCCATTCTGGGCTTCAGGAGACAAGATTTTGGAATTTTTGCCTACTTGATGGTCACCTATCACTCTCTTTTCTCCTAGTTTAAGTGTTGTGGGGGAGAGAGTTATATGGACTGGGAGAAGAACCAATATCATGAATGCTCTGCACCAGGACCTCTTGCTTGTGGAGTCCCCTATACCTGCTGCAGTACCAACAAGGTGAGTCCCTCACTGCAGGCCAAACGTTGGCTTAGACCTCTTAAAGAATATATAAAAGGTTTAATTATGCTGTGTTCTCCACAGAAAATTTTGCCAGTCGGGTGGCATTGTAAAGAAGTTGGGTGGGGCAGTGTAGTATTTTTTTTTATATTATATATAATTTTCTGCTATCCAAAGCACACATTCATTGCATAATTTAACAAATGTATTGAATGATAATTTGTAAAATAAAAATTGTAAATTTTTAATACTTACTTATTTTAGCTTAACATTGGCTGAATGGTCAGCAAAATCAGCCGGGTGGTGCACCCGCTAATAAAGTCCAGAGAAGAACACTGTTAATTAAATTTAAATATTTTAATATAAATATTTAATGATTTATTTTGCTTGCCTTTCCTGTAATTGAACTATGAAAATTGAGGCATTTCCAATTCTGAGAAACGGAAATGCACACTTGCAGACTTCTCAAGCCTAACTCTGCTACATAACTGTTCCTAATTGGCCTCAAAAAGGAGTGACAAGATAAAAATTTGCAAAAGCAGTGACAAGATAAACATTTGCAAACTAGTACATGTTGTACATATGTAATACTGTTAATGGTTCAAGCAAGGAATAGCCAACTGGGCAAACTCAAGTCCTCTGAAGTGGAGAACAGCAGACTTACTTAAAGGGACAGTTTACCCAAAAACTTTCTCTCTTTTTAATGTGTTCCCAATTATCCATTTTACCTGCTGTATTAGTTTTTTTTTTTTTTTAATTTTTTTTTTTTTTTTAACAAATAGCTCCTTAGCCTTTATATAGACATTTGAAATAGCTGATTTAGCCTGTATCACTACTTGGCCTGAAAGTTTCTATACCTAGGTATAGGCTTTTGACAAACTATGTAAACACAGCCAGTAGAATAAACTACACTAACAGTGGGAGGTGGAAGAGCTTTAAAATGGTAATTTTCATTTGTTCTTTCTAAGTATTGTACAGAGCCAGAGTTAAAGGAACATGAAACCCAAAACTTTTCTTTCATGATTCAGATAGAGAATACAATTTGAAACAACTTTCTAATTTACTTCTAATATCTAATCTGTTTCATTATTTTAGTATCATTTGTTGAAGGAGCAGCAATGCACTAATGGTTTCTAACTGAACACATGGGTGAGCCAATCACATTCAATATAGATATGCAGCCTCCAATCAACAGCTAGAACCTAGTTTCTCTGCTGCTCATGAACTTGCCTAGATAAACCTTTCAGCAAAGGATAACAAGAGAAGGAAGCAAATTTAATAATATAAGTAAATTGGAAAGTTGTTAAAAATTGTATTCTCTATCTGAATCATGAAAGAAATTTTTTGGGTTTCATGTACCTTTTAAAAAAGGGAACCATTTGAATGATAAGATAACAATATCTGAACTATCCGCAAGCCAAGCCTATTTTGATGGGCTGTGGTTTCAAAGAGCAAATCCAGCTATTTATTTTGCAAAAAGAAGCATAAATGTTAAATTTCTCATACATTTTATATGCTGCAGCTGATATAACAAGTCATGCGGAACACATGTGAACTGTCCCTTTAAATCTGGCCCTTTGGCACTAGACATTTTTAGGAAATATATTTATATTATGCTGCCCTTAAGGCTTCAAATATTGATCTGTGGCCTATTAGGTAGTTAGCCCTCGCTGACATAAGCTACACCATAGTCCTAACCCTATTAAGATGTTGCCACCTTCTAAACAAGATGATTAAGCTTAAGATTATGAAATCTGGATGTCATGTTTCATAACATAGTAAATGAGGTTGAAAAAAGACTAAAGTCCATTGAGTTGGCAGAGATGATGTTACAGTTGAAGGGACACTAAACCCCAATTTATTTTTATTTTTTTTCGTGATTCAGATAGAGAATTCAATTTTAAACAACTTTCCAATTTACTTCTATTATCTAATATGCTTTATTTTTGTAGATATCCTTTGTTAAAGAAATAGCAATGCACATGGGTGAGCCAATCACACGAGGCATCTATGTGCAGGCACCAATCAGTAGCTACTGAGCCTATCTAGATATGCTATTCAGCAAAGAATATCAAGAGAATGAAGCAAATTAGATAATAGAAGTAAATTAGAAAGTTGTTTAAAATTGCATGCTCTTTCTAAATCATGAAAGATAAAAATGTGGGTTTAATGTCCCTTTAAGGCATGTGCCCACTACATGTTGGTTTTGTGGTAGTGGAAATGTGGCTGGAGACCACATTTAGTTCCCTGTGAGAGGCTGTAGTTTGGTTTAGTAATGCTCTCTAGGGTTTGTTGTAAAGTGAGGTTTGTGGGTGAAATCGGTGGTGTGAGAGAGTGAGGGTAATTATTTATTTTGTGTGTTTCAGACGATCATCATGAACACCCTCTGCGGATATAAAGCTATGGAACTGGATGTAAGTGTGTATAGTGGTGATCACTACAACTATATATCTATGTCTATATCTATATCTATCTCTTAAAGAGACAGTGTACACTTATTTTCATGTAACTGCATGTAATAGACACTACTATAAAGAAGAATATGCACAGATACTGATTAAAAAAAAAATCCATTATAAAACCTTTTTAAAAAAACATACTTAGAAGCTCCCAGTTTCGCACTGTTGATGAGGTTACGTTGGGACACCCTCTCAAAGGGACTTGGAAAACAAGAACAACAGACACTCCTCCTCCCTGAATATGAAAAGACCCTTTAGACAAACAAGAGCAGCAGGAGTCTGTATATATCAGTATACATCTGATACTTTGGGGCATGTTTAGGAGTCTGAAAATCAGCACAATGTTATTAAAAAAATAAGCAAAACTATACATTGTTACAAAAACACTCCCAGATTGCTAAAGAAATGCATCATCTACAAAACATTTATGCAAAGAAAAATCTAGTGTACAACGTCCCTTTAATCTGTAGTTTATAAGGATATTAAAGGTTTTAGTTTTTTGTTTTTTTCTATAATTTGATTTTAAGTGAAACGTTATTGCAGGTTTTAAAAAAGAAACAATTGGATTTTTCCATGACCCCCCCCCCCACGTTTGTTTCCATGCTTGTGTGACATTTTGCTATGGATCTGTAAAGCTCTGAAAGTTGTCTTTCTTTTAAAGTGAGCTCTCTACACCTCTGACCAGTCGTTAGTTTCAGAGTAAACTGCTTTAAAGGAGCAGTAAAGTCAAAATAAAACTTAAATGTTTCAGACAGAGCAGGCAGTTTTAAACAACTTTCCTATTCACTTCTATTATCTAATTTTCTTCCTTTACTTTGTATTCATTGTTGAAAATCATATCTAGGTAGGCTCTGGAGCAGCAGTGCACTAATCGGAGCTAGCTGCTGTTCTGCTAGCTCCCAGTAGTGCACTGCTGCTTCAACAAAGGACACCAATAGACTTAAGCAGATTTAATAACAGAAGTAATTTGGAATGTTTTTTTTAATTGTATACTCTGAATCACAAAAGGGAAAAAAAATGGATTTCATGTCCCTTTTTGTAACCTTTTTAATGTTGAAATATGACTCTTTTATATGAGTGACACTTAAGTTGCATACAGTAAAGGCAAAAATAAACTTTTAGGATTCAGATAGAGCATGCAATTTTAAACAACTTTCTAACTTACTTTTATCATCAAATTTGTTTTGTTCTCTTGGTATTCTTTGTTGAAAGCTAAACCTAGGTAGGCTCATATGCTAATTTCTAAACCCTTGAAGGCCGCCTCTTACCTCAGTGCATTTAGACAGTTTGTCACAGCTAGACAGCGCTAGTTCGTGTGTGGAGTTACCTAGGAGTCAGCACTGATTGGCAAAATTGCAAGTCGGTCAAAAGAACTGAGATAAGGGGGCAGTCTGCAGAGGCTTAGATACAAGGTAATCACAGAAGTAAAACCTATATTAATATAACTGGTTATGCAAAACTGGGGAATGGGTAATAAAGGGATTATCTATATCTTTTAACAAGACTGTCCCTTTAACTTAGCCTCTACCTATCTCTGTCATTTCTCTTTAGAGCTATTCTGCTTTCACCTTCTAAAGCATTTCTATAACTTGGTCTCTCTTGTCTCTTTAGCGTTTAGCTGCCCAGAAGTTTATCTATGTGAGGGGCTGCACAGATGCAGTGATTATCTGGTTTCTGGACAATTACACCATCATGGCTGGCTTAATGCTGGGGATCCTACTGCCACAGGTTAGTGCACCTGCCCCTTCCTCACACTACCTATTTACTTACTCACTCTTACAGTTTTTTCTGTATTTCCAGCATTCATAATCTTTTATTGGACACAAACTTTATCTCCTTTCCCCTTCACTTTAACGGAAAAGTAAAGTCAAAAACCTAAATTATGCTTACCTGATAATTGTCTTTTCTTCTGACTGGAAGAGTCCACAGCTGCATTCATTACTTTTGGGAATTCAGAACCCGGCCACCAGGAGGAGGCAAAAACACCCCAGCCAAAGGCCCCAAATACCTCCCCCACTAACCTCATCCCCCAGTCATTCTGCCAAGGGAACAAGGAACAATAGGAGAAATATCAGGGTGAAAAAGGTGCCAGAATAACAAAAAAGTTACTGCCGCCTCATAGATAAAGCGTGGGCGGGATCTGTAGACTCTTCCCGTCAGAAGAAAAGAAAATGATCAGGTAAGCATAATTTAATGTTTTTCTTCTTAAACGGGAAGAGTCCACAGCTACATTCATTACTTTTGGGAAAACAATACCCAAGCTAGAGGACACTGAATGCAAACAAAGGGTGGGTACAAAAAGGTGGCTCCTTTTGAAAGGCACCTCAGCCTGAAGTTACCCGACATCCTACAAAAACTCTAATCGACAAGGGAAAAACCGGAAGCCCAGGTAACTGCTCATCAGTTACATAACCTGCAAAGCCGTGCTAGAGACCATTAAGACCCAGAGTCTGCTGAGCACAAAGGCCTCCGAGGAGCCAGCCCAGTGGCTCTCAACTCCCACGAAAGTACCCTTAAAAGTAAAAAACCTCCCTCTACCCCGAGGGGGGAAAATAGAGGACTCCATAAGAGATCCAAAGGACCATCCAACATAGGCTCAAATCAAACTTAGAGCAACCCAAGGTTGCCACAGGACCACTGCCCAGGGAGACGAACTCCCTAGAAGGACAAGGACCAGAATTAAGTCCATACTCAGGAAAAAACATCACTAGGATAATAAGAAGGCCACCCTCATATCCCTGACACAGCAACATACCACATATGGTTTTCCAGAAAACTCTGAGTTCCCTATTGCATCATAGCCAGGTCAAACCCGTCAGGTTAGACAAGCAACTGTCCTAGCAGTCAAAAAACAAAGAGATCTTCAAAGAAAACACAGCCACTTGTAAACAAGAACTCGCAATGACCAATCTCCAGGCAGCAAACTGACCCTAAGCCACTCTAAGTCATCGTAGGACTCATTTCACCAAGAAGGGCAGAAAAATCTTAAAAACAGCTCCTGACCACAAATATCCGGGCTCCAAGGAGCGTCCCATCCCAGCAGCAGACGCCACCAGTAGAGAGATGGGCACCAAGAGTCCCCTCCCCAAAGGGGAGGACAAACTCAATAACAGTAAATGGTCAATACTGCACAGAGCAGACTAATCCCCAACCTTCCCTCCAGTATAACAGTCCCAGCCCAAAGGCTAGTTAAAGACCTAAGACACGAGTCCCAGACCGTCTGAAGAAAAAAAGATACATCTTCAAGGATCAAAAACCCAGAGTAGAACTGAGCGCTACTAAAAACTGACGTACTCGGGTCCGAAAACCCCTACACTGCAGCCTTCCAGAAGAAAAAACACTCCCCCAGGGATAAAGAACTCTGACCCCCAGCATACTAATACCAGAATCCAGTTCCGTGATTCTAAGTACGCCAGGAAGGGAAAAAAATCTTACGAGGCGAGAAAAAAAGGACCCACGGGCTTTCACAGATACTGAGGTACCTCCAAGTCAAGGAGAACACGCAAAAACCCATCCTCCACCCTAAGTGAGAAGAAAAAGGGGAGGAAAGCAACAGTAACCACCCTTCCAATATAGGCGAGACCCTTCGGCCAATATCACCAGCCCAGTTGAAACGACAACTGGAGTCTACAAGGAAGCATAGACATCCCAGAAGACAAGTAGGACCCCATCAGACCTCAAACTTAAAGGGATACTGAACCCAATTTTTTTTTTCTTTCATGATTCAGATAGAACATGCAATTTTAAGCAACGTTCTAATTTACTTCTATTATCAATTTTTCTTTGTTCTCTTGCTATCTGTATTTGAAAAAGAAGGCACCTAAGCTAAGGAGTCAGCAAATTTCTGGTTCAGAACGATGGACAGCACTTGTTTATTGGTGCTGTCCAATCAGCAAGGACAACCCAGGTTGTTCACCAAAAATGGGCCGGCATCAAAACCTGCATTCTTGCTTTTCAAATAAACATACCAAGAGAATGAAGAAAATTGGATAATAGGAGTAAATTAGAATGTTGCTTAAAATTGCATGCTCTATCTGAATCACAAAAGAAAAAATTTGGGTTCAGTGTCCCTTTAAGCCTCAAGCAGACGGTAATCTCCCATGAGAGTCAGAAACCCCGCCCTCAAAGTACACGCAGGGGAACCAAACCCAAAGGTTACGAACCATCCATGCCCGTTCCAGGCAAGAGACATGGTCCTAAGCTAGAGTCTTCAAAAAATGGAACTGATAGAAAGATCTAACTTCCTGGGGAATCTATCAGCTGCCTCCCATGGTAGGAGCGCACCCAAGACAGAGCCGTCCACCATCTAAAGTCTGTAGACTTAGATTACCTAGCAACAGCCTTAAACTTAAGAGTCTGAAAAAAAGCTCCTGACCAGTTGAAGAAATGGGCAACAAGTATCCTTGGATCGCAAGGCTATCCTCTGAAGACAGGCCAAACGACCTGATCCACACGCTGGTGAAGAGGAGGGTCATTTCCCAGACCCCAGAAAGGCAACAGTCTGTGACTGACCACGACCTCCTACCCTCAAGCCCAAAAGGCTAGATCTGCATAAGGTCGAAGGATAGCACCCAAGAGTCTAAAGACCATGGTATGACAAGGGGCAGTCTCCAGAAATCCTTACTGGATCGGTCTCCCAAAATCCCTGCAACAGGAATAACAATGGGAGCCTCACAGCTCCTGCAGAAAAGGCAGGGAGACCCCTGCACTCCATGTACTGGAGCAAACAAAACGCTGAGAAAAGAAGGAAGAAGGACATGCTCCGCACTTCCAGAACAGATGATCCAACCCAAAATGGGAAGGAAAGAAAACTCCGCCACCGCAAAAGGAATGCGACTAGGCTACAAGAGTCGACATCCGGAAGATACCGCAAGATAAAATGTAAATTGTCCATCACCCGGAAAACCAGACCTCCGGAGGTCATTCACATCTCCAAACTCTACAGGAGTGGAAAACTACGGTTCCAAGTCCCCAGGGACCTTTAGGAACCCCGATGACGTTGTGAAAAAGTCGGTCACGTAACTCAAGCAAATTGTAGCACCTGGATTCTATCCAAGTACTAACCAGGCCCAACCCTGCTTAGCTTCCAAGATCAGATGAGATCGGGCACATTTAGGGTGGAGTGGCCATAAGCCCCTAAAAAGGCCAACCTATAGAACTCCCAACCTTCCTCTCAGAAGTGTTGGATCTACGCACTAGGCCTCATACCTCGTAGTAGGATCCGAGCCCGGAGTCCATATTGATAGGCCAAGTGACATTCAGAATCCGACAGGATAATCGGCACCACGAGGGTGACATGAACCCAAGGAACAGCAGATAGCGCCCAACCAGTACCTGTCTGGAATAAGGACACCCCAAAACTGTCTAAGGTCCAAGAAAAATCAACGCGAAGGTTCGATAATATTAATTAGAACATAACTTTGTTCCTAACCAAAAGTGCACAACTTCCCATGCGACCACAAAATTGCAAGTATCGGTTCCAGAGAAAGACGTTCCCAAAACGGAAATTATATCGGACATGAGTTTATTAAAAACAAATTAAATACATCCTCACCGGATCAAAATAAAATTTAAGGCAGCACCCGCGGGTGAACGCCCAAGGTGAATGGCTACGCCTACAGGACCAGCCGATCAGAGGTCCCATTCACCCAAGCTCAGAACTGGAACCGATACATGAAAGAAAGAAAGAAACTGAGATGTCAAGGAGATTATCTTCATCCCCAAACGTCTAACCCAGCTTGCCATCCGGCATCTAAGGCCTCGGATCCCTCGGCCCACTAGGACTGGGATCCTCTAGCACCACCAAAATATGCCTTAGTAGAACACGAAGATGTGCCAGCCTATAACGGAAGGCGAAATTATCCCTTGCCGGATCAATAAATGACCCCGGCCCTGAGGTTGGGGTCCCTGAAGGTCTCAGAGGTCAACGCTTCCCCAGAAGGCCGAACTGAATCAGGCGATCCCACGCCCAACGAGCCCTGGTTGACAGAACACGGCCAGTAACTTAAAAATATTTCACTTGGGAGATATAAGTGAGTCAGCGCCATAGATATGGCCATGCGGAACCATGCCGTAACCTCTGGAGGAAACAAGCCACCTTCCAGAGAAGGAGTAAAGGCCATAGGGACACCTGCTTGCGTTGCAAAGGAAGGTTCTGGGACACGTGCCTCACCGGACATAGAATCCTCTGGGGCGGATGGCTCAATGCACTCTAAGGTCCCTGAGTTGGGAGAAGAGAGTACTCTAGAATGGCAATCGGAACATAACTGATGGGCATGGATAACCCGGGCCATTTCATATTCATCACAAGACACATTCTCCGCATCGGAGACTTCCGTGTCTAAAAAATCAGAATCCTCCATAATCCTGGGATTACAAAAATGACAAACACTAACTGGCACCCTTTTTACACACCCAATGGCTGGGGCACTCACAACCTCCTGTGAACCAGACAACCAACGAGCAGACACTCTGTCGCCACACAGCATACGGAAGTGGAAAACAATGTAACCGCACCCGGTCACGAGGTGCACCGTGCCACTCGCAAAAAGAGCGCACAAATCTAAAGAGATTGCGCCAATTGATAAGGCTGTTTGTTCCGAAAAGCCATGAGCCAAAGTATTACTACACATTAGCAGATAGAACCACATAACAAACGTGATTAAAGTCCCCCCTGTTCAATAACCCCCCTCAGGAGATATTAACCCATGATTCCTATTTTAAGATAAAAGGAGTCCCACTGGGACCCTACCTTCTCTCGTTACCATTACATTCACATAATGAAATAAAATGAAACGATCTTAACGAAATCTGCGCCGTGGAACAGGAACACAGCCCTTCAAGTGTGACGGCCCTTCCAGTCTGACATGGACTTGAGTGATTAAAGGCAGGCAGCGAAACTCGTCAACGCTGATTGCCAAGGAGCTGTTAATGAGTCGGGATGGTTTTGCAGAAAGACTCTAACTTTCATCTATGCTCTCACTGAGAGGCTGACAGGATTACTTAAAACTCCAGTCCCAATTTCGAAGAGTACTACCCTCCATAAGAGACTATCTCAAACTTCTGACACTTCTCTGCCAACCTCCTGTGACGAAAGGCAAAGAATGACTGGGGGACGAGGGAAGTGGGGGAGGTATTTGGGGCCTTTGGCTGGGGTGTCTTTGCCTCCTCCTGGGGGCCGGGTTCTGAATTCCCAAAAGTAATTAATTCAGCTGTGGACTCTTCCAGTTTAAGAAGAAAATTAATCTTTCCTAATTCAGATGGAACATGCAATTTTAAACAACTTTCCAAGTTACTTTTATAATCAATTTTGTTTAGTTTTCCTTGTATTCTTTTGTTAAAGAGTTATCCTAAGTGAGCTCAGAACCGCGTACGTGTCCTAAGCCATCAGGCAAGTGTTTGCGAAAATGCTTAAAACAATGTTATACGTAGTTGCAAACTCTGCTGTTATCGAGTGTCTGTAGCTTTATATGGCAGCAGTGTTTGTAACTATGTATAACATTGCTATGAACATTGTGCACGCTTCTGAGCACACCTATGGTTACTTTTTTATCAAAGGATACCAAGAGGACTAAGCAAAATTGGTAAATTAAGTAAATGGGAAAGTTGTATAAAATGCCATGCTCTATCCAATCCATATAAGTTTGATTTTGACTTTACTGTCCCTTTTAAGTTCCACCAAATCTCCCTTTGTATTCCTGCACACATTTCATAATTCCTTTATCTCTCTATATTCTTTTCCAGTTTCTTGGAGTATTGCTTTCACTCCTCTACATCACCAGAGTTGAGGATATCATCAGCGAGTGGAACAGCACAGATGTCCTCTTGGAAGGCACTTCATCTAAGCCAGAGTTAGAGTTTTCTACTTTGGGCTGCTGTCGCTGTTACCCTGGTGAAGAATCCTCTGCTTAAAACTGAACAACACTACTCACCTCCTTTTACTGTACTAAAAATCACTGAAGAACTAACTCTGGAGTTTCTCTGGAACACTACAAACATTGCTTTATTAGCAGCCTTATCCAGACAGGTCATGGTTAGGCTTGTGAATGCCCGTATCATATGAACATTTCCTGGCATGTGTCAAAAAGAGGCATGCGACAATCCCCAGATTCACTTGTGCCTGAATTTTGTGTTATTGTAGATCTACTTGGGGCTAATATTTCCCCTTTTGGTGCTGAGGTGTTAAAGTGACAGTGGACACTACTACAGATATTTTTTTTTTTTTTTTTTTTAATTTTTACTGCACTCTAAACACATTATCTCAGTAGTTCAGGTGTGAAAATTGGAGGATGTGTGAATTTTATTACAGGGAGAAATGTTAGCTTTTGTGTGTGTTGCGGACAAAATACTTGGGTCCTTAATAGTTAACTCCAGATGATTGGTAGATCAATATTAATCATAAAATGATGTTAATTAACTATCCATTACAGACAAAAGATGCAAAGTCTTCCACTTTGATAAACACACATTTTTGCAATGATCCAAGAAGGACTCCTACTTGAATATGGCCTCTACTACCTTCTCTAGGCTTGTGATGAATCAAGAGGGGCTTGACTTGTAGGCAAGCATAAGTAATAAGATACCAAACCTGAATTATAACAAAATTGAACACTCATGTACTGAGTGCATGGGGGGGAAAAGAAGTGATAGGCAGAAAACCTGACTTTTCAATGGACCTATGCGCATTTTGCCTTGGTCATGCACTTTGTGTCTGTACACTATGGCTGTTGTTCGTTTCTCTAATGTGTGAACAAAGTTTACATAGAGCTCTAATTGTGAGTGCCAGTACCTCTTTAAGAGATATAATCACCTTACTGTATTAATTGCTATTTAATCAGGTTTAATGATTCATTAATATTTTTAGTAGCATCTCTCTGTTTGGATATTCCTCATTTTACCTTAAATGGTTTCTAACTCTATCCATTCTGTAGTTATCATGAGCCTTTACAACCTTAAAAAATTAAATTTTAATATCTCTGGGAATCTTCTATAACTTGACACCCCCATTTAAGTATTCTGTTTTTACCTATTTGGGGGGGGGGGGGTAAATAGTATTACTACTCTCATCCATAAAGGCAAATATGGATTTCCCAATAGAAAGCAACAACTGGAAGTTGAGGTTCTTTTAAAAGACAAAATGTTGCATACTTTTTGTGTGGGTGACATGGCAACTGTTATGCACTGTGTGAAATATGAACATTTTGGTGTCCATCTTATGTGAGGTGAAGGACAACCAAACTGGTTATTAATTTATTATTTTTAATGATTGTTGTGAAATACCTATATAAGCCAGTCTGCGGTGCTCTAAAACAGAGGTAGACTATGTTTATGAAATGTTGGAGCTACTCAAAAAACTAAGTTTTCAACGAAAATTCTTTTTAGGACCCAGGGCAGGAAATTCTATGAGGATATGTGCCCTAAAACAGTAAATCTAAGTTTAATGGGACAGTGGACATTCCTAAAAAAAGTTATACAGAAATAAAATCTTTAGTGAACATAATCTACAATACCACCTTAAAGGGACATGAAAGCCAAAAAAGTTTCTTACATGATTCAGACAGAGAATACAATTTTTTTTTTTCCAATTTACTTCTATGATCAAATTTGTTTCGTTCCCATGCTATTCTTTTTTGAAGAGATATATCTAGTTAGGTAGCCTTCACATGTCTGGGGCACTACATGACAGGAAATAGAGCTGCCGTCTAGTGCTCTTGTATAACCTTGTTGCAAAGCTGTTGCCATCTAGTACTGCAGACACGTGCACACTCCTGAACTTTCCTACCTGCTTTTCAACAAAGGATAACTAGAAAACAGAACATTTCACAATAGAAGTAAATTAGAAAGTTGTTAAAATTGTATGTTCTATCTGAATCATGAAAGAAAACAAATGTGGGCTTTATGTCCTTTTTAAGTAGTGTTTAAATCTGCAGTTTTAAACATAAACCAATGGTGCACTCAGCCTCTCCTTTTGCAGCTGCCATTTATTTATTTTTAACTAAAATGACTGGCGAGTGGTTCTGCCTAACAGAAGGCAATTGCTGCCTCCAAAAATGTTTTCCCTCCTATATAGTGGCAGCTCAGTCTCTCTGAGTATGCTGCTTTATCCTGATTGGTTGCCTTGTGATTGGGCAGCTGGGGGCAGCTTTTTGTGCTGATCATTCATGACAGGCAACTGGAATTTAAATCTTATGAGCAGAAATAATGACATTTTGCCCAGAGAGAAACTTGTGGGTTGGTTTCAATGTAGCAGCTATAGGGACAACGAAGATAAAATAAAACTCTCATGATTTAAAATGCACAAAAAAATTTTTTTAAAAAAAATCCACCTCCTTTCTCTATGTATCCTTTGTTGAAACGTAGTACGTCTTGCGCACTATATAACATAGTTGCAAAATCTGCTGCCATATAATGCTAAATACATATCTCAGTATACTCTCAGGAAAGGACCAAGGATCCCAAGAGAAGGTGGTTAATGTGTTTTTTTTTAATTCCACATTCTATCTGAATCATGAAAGTTCAATACTGTTTTCCCTCTCCCCTTTGCTTCCTATCTTTAAAGGGATATTAACCCCTTCCCGCCCTTAGGATGTTCTATGCCCATTCTAACCGAGCTGGGCTTTAACGCACTTAGGACGGTATAGAACGTCCTAGCCTTTTGGCTATACTAAAGCCAAAGGCACTTCCCGAATGGGATCATGGGCTGGAGGGCATGCCTAGCATCATAGGCACCCCCCCCCCCCCCGACACGATCCCATCATTGAAATCATGCAATTGCATGAACGATCGCGTGATTTCACTTTTTAACTTATTTGTTTACATCAGAACTTTGTTCCAATGTGGACATATAAGTCCGGCCGTTTAAGGGGTTAAATAATATTGAGGATATTCCCTGCCTCGCTCTAGTCATGGGTTGAAATCGAGCCCTCACTATATTTCAGGGCTGACCTGTTTGCACAGTGTAACAACGGTTCCATAATGTCAGCACGCATGATCAGAGGGAGGTGCATGAAATGTAAGTTAGCGTCCCTTTAAATACTTTGTGGAGACATTTCTTTTTTTTCCAACTTTTAAATATTGATTAGAGCATTTTTTTAACAAACCCTGAGCAGGAATAAAATGAGATGAAAGATAAAACTAGTTTTAGGGACGGCTGTGGCCTTAGTACTATAGAGCTTTATATTACCTACCTACCTACAAGAACAAAACACTAACTGTGCCGCATTCTACAAAAAATATTTTCTTAATTTAGCCTGAAACAAGATACTTATCTTTAGATAATACTATTTGAGCAATATAGAGAAGTAACATTATATGGGTAATTTATACTCCGCATACCAATTACAGGCAAATGTACAGTTTTGGACAAAGCTGCCCTGTAAGTCTCTAGCAAGAATACGCTTTGTTATTGACCCGCAACGCGTTTCGCTCACCCTAAATAAAGTAAACCTATTTTGTTTTGTAAACCCGAATGCTTTAATTGTATCAGGGATATTTTGTGTATATTTGGTGCTTTTTGTTGTATGTGTTTTTTATAATAAATTTAATGTCTAACTAATCTCTCTGCTCAAGAATGTTGTCTTAGAAAGAGGAGGAAGGTATGAAATATTAATGTATTCAGGACGAGAACGCAGAGAAATGAAACAATGAGTTTTTGTTGTGATGACAATGACACTACTCATTGCAATCGCTTTCACTGTATAAGGGGGACCACAAGTTATACTTTAAACGCAATGTCAGAGATTAGCTTATAAATGGGCATCTAAAAGACACATAAATAATTCAATTCAAACACACCACTGGCCTCTCTCTATTCACACACATACTGCAGAACAGACACACTGCTGGTCTATCTTATATACACATACTGCAGGACAGACACACTGCTGGTCTATCTCATACACACATACTGCAGGACAAACACACTCCTAGTCTATTTCATACACACATACTGCAGGACAGACACCCTCCTGGTCTATCTCATACACACATACTACAGAACAGACACACTCCTGGTCTATCTCATACACACATACTGCAGGACAGACACACTCCTGGTCTATCTCATACACACATACTGCAGAACAGACACACTCCTGGTCTATCTCATACACACATACTGCAGAACAGACACACTGCAGGTCTATCTCATACACATATACTGCAGGACAGACACACTGCAGGTCTATCTCATACACACATACTGCAGAACAGACACACTCCTGGTCTATCTCATACACACATACTGCAGGACAAACACACTCCTAGTCTATTTCATACACACATACTACAGAACAGACACACTCCTGGTCTATCTCATACACACATACTGCAGAACAGACACACTCCTGGTCTATCTCATACACACATACTGCAGAACAGACACACTGCAGGTCTATCTCATGCACACATACTGCAGAACAGACACACTCCTGGTCTCTCATACACACATACTGCAGGACAGACACACTCCTGGTCTATCTCATACACACATACTGCAGGACAGACACACTCCTGGTCTCTCATACACACATACTGCAGGACAGACACACTCCTGGTCTATCTCATACACACATACTGCAGGACAGACACACTGCTGGTCTCTCATACACACATACTGCAGGGCAGACACACTCCTGGTCTATATCATACACACATACTGCAGAACAGACACACTGCAGGTCTATCTCATACACACATACTGCAGGACAGACACACTGCAGGTCTATCTCATACACACATACTGCAGGACAGACACACTCCTGGTCTATCTCATACACACATACTGCAGAACAGACACACTCCTGGTCTATCTCATACACACATACTGCAGAACAGACACACTGCAGGTCTATCTCATACACACATACTGCAGAACAGAAACACTGCAGGTCTATCTCATACACACATACTTCAGAACAGAAACACTGCAGGTCTATCTCATACACACATACTGCAGAACAGACACACTCCTGGTCTATCTCATACACACATACTGCAGGACAGACACACTCCTGGTCTATCTCATACACACATACTGCAGAACAGACACACTCCTGGTCTATCTCATACACACATACTGCAGAACAGACACACTGCAGGTCTATCTCATACACACATACTGCAGAACAGACACACTCCTAGTCTATCTCATACACACATACTTCAGAACAGAAACACTGCAGGTCTATCTCATACACACATACTGCAGAACAGACACACTGCAGGTCTATCTCATACACACATACTGCAGGACAGACACACTCCTGGTCTATCTCATACACACATACTGCAGAACAGACACACTCCTGGTCTATCTCATACACACATACTGCAGAACAGACACACTCCTGGTCTATCTCATACACACATACTGCAGAACAGACACACTGCAGGTCTATCTCATACACACATACTGCAGGACAGACACACTGCAGGTCTATCTCATACACACATACTGCAGAACAGACACACTCCTGGTCTATCTCATACACACATACTGCAGAACAGACACACTGGAGGTCTATCTCATACACACATACTGCAGAATAGACACACTCCTGGTCTATCTCATACACACATACTGCAGAACAGACACACTGAAGGTCTATCTCATACACACATACTGCAGAACAGACACACATACTGCAGGACAGACACACTCCTAGTCTATCTCATACACACATACTGCAGGACAGACACACTCCTGGTCTCTCATACACACATACTGCAGGACAGACACACTCCTGGTCTATCTCATACACACATACTGCAGGACAGACACACTCCTGGTCTCTCATACACACATACTGCAGGACAGACACACTCCTGGTCTATATCATACACACATACTGCAGAACAGACACACTCTTGGTCTATCTCATACACACATACTGCAGGACAGACACACTCCTGGTCTATCTCATACACACATACTGCAGAACAGACACACTCCTAGTCTATCTCATACACACATACTGCAGGACAGACACACTCTTGGTCTATCTCATACACACATACTGCAGGACAGACACACTCTTGGTCTATCTCATACACACATACTGCAGGACAGACACACTCTTGGTCTATCTCATACACACATACTGCAGGACAGACACACTCCTGGTCTCTCATACACACATACTGCAGGACAGACACACTCCTGGTCTCTCATACACACATACTGCAGGACAGACACACTCCTGGTCTATCTCATACACACATACTGCAGGACAGACACACTCCTGGTCTATCTCATACACACATACTGCAGAACAGACACACTCCTAGTCTATCTCATACACACATACTGCAGGACAGACACACTCCTGGTCTCTCATACACACATACTGCAGGACAGACACACTCCTGGTCTATCTCATACACACATACTGCAGAACAGACACACTCTTGGTCTATCTCATACACACATACTGCAGGACAGACACACTCCTGGTCTATCTCATACACACATACTGCAGGACAGACACACTCTTGGTCTATCTCATACACACATACTGCAGGACAGACACACTCTTGGTCTATCTCATACACACATACTGCAGGACAGACACACTCTTGGTCTATCTCATACACACATACTGCAGGACAGACACACTCTTGGTCTATCTCATACACACATACTGCAGGACAGACACACTCTTGGTCTATCTCATACACACATACTGCAGGACAGACACACTCTTGGTCTATCTCATACACACATACTGCAGGACAGACACACTCTTGGTCTATCTCATACACACATACTGCAGGACAGACACACTCCTGGTCTATCTCATACACACATACTGCAGGACAAACACACTCCTGAGCACTCTATACACACATATACTGCAGGGCAGACACACTCCTGGGCACTCTATACACATATATACGGCAGGACAGACATACTCCTGGCCTCTCTCTATACACACATATACTGCAGGACACACTCACTCCTGGCTTCTCTATACACACATATACTGCAGGACAAACACACTCCAGGCCTCTCTCTATACACACATATACTGCAGGACAGACACACTCCTAGCTTCTCTATATACCCATATACTGCAGCACAGACACACTCCTGAGCACTCTCTATACACACATATACTGCAGGACAGACACACTCCTGGCTTCTCTATACACACATATACTGCAGGACAGACACACTCCTGAGCACTCTCTATACACACATATACTGCAGGACAGACACACTCTTGGCCTCTCTCTATACACACATATACTGCAGGACAGACACACTCCTATCTTCCCTATATACCCATATACTGCAGCACAGACACACTCCTGAGCACTCTCTATACACACATATACTGCAGGACAGACACACTCCTGGCTTCCCTATACACACATATACTGCAGGACAGACACACTCTTGAACACTCTATACACACACACATATACTGCAGGACAGACACACTCCTGGCTTCCCTTCCCTATACACACATATACTGCAGGACAGACACACTCTTGAGCACTCTATACACACACACACATATACTGCAGCACAGACACACTCCTGGGCTCTCTATACCCACATGCTGCAGGACAGACACACTCATGGGTGCGCTCTATATTTGTGTATCATAATAAAAAAGACTGCCATGGTGGGTGATGAAGAATAAACAGGGCTGGGCATGTAGGTGAAGAACAATAAACATAATTGGTAAAGTGAATGAGACACAATAACAGGACTGGCACTATGGGAGGAGAGACAATAAACAAGAAAGACAGTTAGTGTGTGACACCTTAGCCAGGACTGGTGCAGAGGGACCGCAATCAGGACAGATACTTTAGTTAAAGCACAATAAACAGAACTGGCACAATGTGTGAGGAACAAGAAATAGGTACACTAAATGAGACACAATAAACAGGACAGCAAGTTGTGCGGCATAATAACCAATACAGGTAGAGTTGGTGTCAAACTGGAGTGGCACTGTGTGATGGCCATGAAATAGTACTGGAAATAGTCTGGGTTAGTAAAACAGGACTGGTACGGTGTGTCACAAACAGTACTGGTCATATGGACAAGGCAGAGCAAACAGCACTGGCATAGTGGGTGAGTGACAGTGGCACAATTGTATGAAGGAGAATAAATATGGCTGACAATAAACTACACGAACACTGGCAGAGAATGACACACATAACTCCGCCTCTTTATCGCTGCTTAGTAATTCCCTTACCTTGGTCGCCATGGTTACAAGGTACAATTTTCCGCTACCCGACCAAAGCAGTGGAATCAGAGTGCGCACGCGTAAGATTTGAGGGCACTGGGTATGGGCGGAAGTGCCGTTTTGCAAAGGGAGGGATAGTCACAACCATTTCCATTTCCGGTCTTTTCCGGTTTCCTGAGCAAGCAACATGGCTTCGTTTGAGCAGATGAGAGCGAATGTGGGGAAACTGCTGAGGGGGATAGACCGGTAAATGGCGGCTGCTTTTAGGCCTCGAGCATATAATTAAGCGTGTCATGTAATCGCATGTTATATGTGATGTGTGGTAAAAAGAACCATGTTATTATTTACATGTTTAAATCTTTAGAGCCTTATCCTGGATATATTCATTAAAAGAGCATTTAAATCACAATAAACTAAACATGTAATCATGTGAACTAAATAAATATATGCAATTAAATAGACTCTAAATGTAAACATAAACTTTAATGATTCAGAGCATATGTTAAAAAATAATCTTATTTTGCCCACTTTTCATCTGAAAATTGATCTCAATACTATCTATAGGCTGGAGTGTATATTGCAGAAGCAACACAAACCTGCAACATGATACACAGTCCCCCCCAGCAGAGGAGATAAGCATAGTCCTAAGACTTCAAGGGGTGTGTCTCTTGATTGTAATACTTTTAAAACATTTGTTTAGTACGCAGATCTTTTACAATTTGTTAATTGCTGATATTCATTATGCATATATAAGAAATGTTTTTAACATATATAATTAATGTTTTAATGTCTTTTTAGTATAATTTCCTTTTTCACAGAAGGGTTTACCCCTCTAGTTAGCACAAGATAAATATAAAAATATATCTTAGTCCAATTGTACACCAGATGTAGAGTAATAAAATGGAGATGCTGCTTTAACTGTGAAAAATGAAATGCTTATGCCCCTGATATTTTTCATGGGTTTGGTTAAAGAGACATTCCAGCCAAAATTGAAATCCACATGGTTGCATTTTAGTTTTGAATAGAAGCATTTTTGTAATATTCAAGTATTAGCAAAAATACTTCTTATAAAAGTTATAGCTGTTTCAAAAGTGTATTTAAGTATGCACCATGCACCAGCATTTTAGACACAGCACTCGCTCAGAGAGCCTAAGGTGCTTGTGCCATCTGGTAATGACTCAATTTGTTAATTGCTGACATGATACAAGCCCCACTGGTGCTCTGAGCAGCTGCAGTATTTAAAATGCTGGTGCACTGAGCATATCTAGCTATGCTTTACATGCAGAATAAAATGTTAATACTAAAACAGTGGTAACTTTTGCTATAAGCATTTTGGCTAATACATGTATATTGCAAATATGTTTCTATACAAATATGCAATTCATATATGTGCATTTAAATTTTGACTAGACTGTCCCTTTAAGGAAACCACACAACACACTGTTTCCTTTCTTCGAATGGTGGGTACTATGACCATCTAAATATCAAATGGTTGAGGGAGGCAGAGCCAGCAGACGTGTGTGGGTTTAGCTCCTGAGCCTGATATTAACAATATTGAATTAAAATCATCAACTGATCCAACTATAAACAAAACAAAGGGCATATTTAATAGTGGCAATCCAGCTTGTATCTGATAGACTGGCAGAGCGGTCAGAACTTATAAGGTAACGGCGGTAAGCGTGAATTGGTGTAGGACCTAAGCCGATATCTAACTGAAGCAAACACCCTGAGGGTCGGGGCTCCGCTCCGGAGCGGAAATCTAGACACAGCTGGACCACTATGCCGACAGCAGCAAGAAGGAGCCGCTGAAAAACTGACAGCCACATTCGCGCCTCACTAAAGATGGCGGCAACGGCCTAACACCTGTGGAGTACCCTTGATCTGTGAAGGGCCGAGGGTAAATAGATGAGACAGTAACAACTGTGATCGGATACCTTGGGAGGAGACACCGGAGAGTGGTGTGTCGACAGACGGTGCAGGGCCGTGACAGTCCCAGAAAATCTCAGCGGTGCTCCACGTGGTTAATGTAAGTGCGCAACAAGCGCTAGAGAACTTTTACTATATAATTCCTTGGGTTAAAGTAAGATTTCAGCGGGGCAGTGATCTACCCAAATTTAATCTGTGACTTTGAAAGTGGTTATATAAGAGACATTGTGAGGGTGTTGCTGGAGTAGGAACCGTTTCTCTTTGGGACATATTACTGCTATAGGGCTGCTCTCTCTCCCCTTCATTTCCTGCTGGCCCTATTGCCAGTAGGTCATATCCTATCTCCCCTGCCCGACTTCGTCCAGTGGGGACAACTCCCCTGGGGAGATGAGAGCGCCCTTGTAACCCTACTTTGTTGATAGCAGATTATACAAATACTTCACTGTGTGTCCAACGGAGGGCAAAAGACAGGTGCTTACAATGAGGTAATTGCCTAGAAACAAGATGTGCTGGTGCAGCCTGACATGGATGCCAAGAAGTAGATTGTGCACTTTTACTGTATTAAGCATCACACAAACAGCTTTAATATAATCTAACAGTTATGGATTAAACATACAAATAAATGTCATGGGATGAGAAAGATAATGCAGAGATGGGAAAATAAATGAAAATTCCAAGTGAGTGAGAGGAGTGAATGATTTAGCAGTTGTGACTAACAGACTCTGAGCACTGAACGGACGTTTTGATACCTAAGGAGCTTTTTGAAGGTGTGAACGCTGGGAAATATTTGTTAAGCAGAATAACCGCTAACCTAAGCTCAGTTCTTTGCTCCTATTCTATCACTACAAACATCATGGCTACAAGAAAAGGATCTAAGGGAGAAAAGGGGTTAAAGTCCTTGTCGGTAGACACTTTTTTTAAAACCTCCTAAATCTCAAGATCAGGCTTTGGTGGAAATGGAGGAGGATATAGAATCTGAGAATGAGGAGGGATCTGAAGACTTAATCCCTGCAACTAAAGCTGACCTGCAAGCCCTGGTGTCTAAGCAGGATATAGCTTCTAACTTTGAACAATTGTGGGAAAAGATGGATAGCTTTCAGGCCACGGTCACTAACAACCTCAAGGACATTAAAACAGAGATACTAGAGCTGGGAAACTGGGTAGATTCCTTAGAAACAGCTACAGAGGAAATAGGAGAGGAGGTTACATCAGTCTCACAACACCTCACCTCCCAAAGCCAAACAATATTGGAACTAGAAGAAAAGATCGAAGATCTAGAGAACAGGAGCAGGCGGTCTAATATCCGTCTTAAAGGAATCCCTGAGACAATCGGAGCAGCGGATCTTCATAACTATCTCCAGCAACTATTCCATGCCATATTGGGAGAGGCAACGGACTCTGAGTATCCAATTGAAAGAGCACACAGAGCCCTCAAGGCAAAACCTAAAAATTATCAACCAAGAGATGTTATTATTAAGCGCTTACGGTTCCCTGACAGAGAAAAAAATACTACTGGCGGCGAGACAAAATCCCACATTCAAGTTTCAAGGGAATATAATCCAATTTTTCAAGATCTTTGTATTAAAACACAGCAAAAAAGATATACGCTGGGACCTTTCACTCTTCTTCTAAGGAAAAATAATATACCATACAGATGGGGCTTCCCTTTTGCGCTTCATGTAATGAGAAATGGTAGAATGATTACTATCAAGACCATTGAGGAGATTCCAGATATTTGCAAATCTCTGGACTTGGAGCCACCTAACCTCATCTCATTCTTCTGATTTGTCCCCATCAAAGGCGAAACTCCAAAGATTGAAATGGAAAAAGGTAACCAAGAAGAAGGCTAAGACCTGAACTACTTAGCCACTAGGTCAGTGTTTTTCAACCAGTGTGCCGTGAGAGATCCTCAGGTGTGCCACGGCAGACTGACAACAGTGTGACATATTTTTTAAACTTTGCTTGTTTTTTACTCCCAGTGCAGGGGTAGTTTGTAGGAGGCATGGCATAACAGCACAATACATACAGTATGTGTGTGTTTGTGTGTATGTGTATATATATATGCTGTATTAGGCTACAATGTGTGATTTTTTTTAAATTTTGGGATGGTGGTGTGCCACAGGATTTTTTTAATGTAAAAAAGTGTGCCACGGCAAAAAAAAGGTTAAAAATCACTGCACTAGGTTACTAACATTTATGGGAGTTTTCTTTACCCTCTATGGAAATGTTTGTGACACTTTTTATTTTTCATCTGATGATCAAAAAACAGTCAGTTCTTAAATTAGCGGTCCATGTTGGGATTGCATAGTACATGTACTCTGTGCTAGTTTTAACACATGTGTATGCAACAGTTTGATTATTGTCAGTTAATGTTGTTTTTGTTCTTGTTCATGTTTTTATTACATAAATGCACGAAATGTTGTAAAATCAATATATGCTAATCAAATGCCATTATGTTGCGTAGCGGTAGGAAACTGAAACAGCAATCAAGGGTGATAGAATTAGGAATGGAGATTGATGTGTTTATACTTACAGAAGACAATAGATGGCCACTGTGCTTGGGAGTGATTTTGTCATCCGGGGCCCCTGATACCAAAGGTAGATATAGAATGCAGTATTGGAAAAATTTGTGTGATGATTTTGCCTAAGATAGTTTTGATCTCGCATAATGCGAGAGGATTAAACAATGATATAAAAAGGAGGACAGCCATGTCAAATTAGACGGTTGAGGGCCAACATCATTTATCTCCAGGAGACCCACTTTCTGAAAAATGCAATTCCCAAATATTGGGCACGAGATTATCCAATGCAATTTCACTCAGTATTAGACTCAAAAAAGAGAGGAGTCTCCATTTTAATACATACTTCAATACCATTTATACATAAAGAGAATATATCTGACAAAGAGGGTAGATACCTTTTGGTACTGGGTCAAATTGGGAAAGTAGAAATACTTTTGTGCAATATATATGCCACTAATGAGCAGCAAGATAAATTTTTTACTACGATCTCAAATCTGCTAACCAACTGGTCTAGGGTACGGATAATATTAGCAGGAGACTTTAATATTGATCTCCAATCACTGACCAAGCAGATAGACAAACAGCAGTCTAAAAAAAAACAGAGGCAAAAGACAATGGCTAAAAATATTACAGGAATGTTAGAGCAATACACATTACAAGATACCTGGCAGATGATAAATAGGGGGAGTGGGGGTACCACTTATTACTCTTCTTCTCATGGCAGCTACTCCAAGATAGATTATGTGTTTACTAGTCAGATCTTGCAACCGGCAATACATTCTCTAGACATTTATCCATGTGTCTGGTCCGATCATTCCCTAACAGTACTTATCTTATGTGATCTCTCGGGTCCAAAGAGGACCAAGACATGGACATATGATGCACTTTGCACTAAAAACTCTCTAGTTAAAGACAAGATCTTAAACAACTTGAAAGAATACTGGCGAATCAATGTAGATTCCACTGAAAATCCCACTACACCTTGGGCAGCACACAAGGCAGTTATTAGGGGTATCTTAATAAAAGAAAAAACGTTATATAGGGAAAAAAACGAAAATATAATTAACCAATTAAATGCTGAAATAGCTTCTCTGGAGCAGACACATAAATCAAATAATTCTAAATACACATTAAATAGACTTATGGATAAGAGACAAACATTACAATCTATATTCAATGATCAATCTATAAAAGCTGCAAATAGATTAAAAACAAACTATTTTATCTTTTCCAACAAGCCGGACAAATATCTTGCAAAAAAACTTAGAGATAGTTACCAGTCCCTTTCTATACCATGTATTCAGACACCTACTGGTCAAACTACCACACACCCTCAGGAAATTGTCAACACATTTGCTCAATTTTACAGCGAGTTATATGACGGCACGAAGGTGCAACATAACCCTAAAACAGAAGAGGCTTTTGCATCTTTTTTACAAAAGGCAGCTATGACATCAATAGAAGAGGAGGATAGAGCCATATTGAATGCTAGGATTACGAGGGCAGAGGTGATAGCGGCTGTTAAAGACCTTAAGCCTGGTAAGGCCCCGGGACCGGATGGATTCCCGGGGAGTATTACAAGGTGTTTCTGGAAGTTTTAGTGTCACATTTAGTAGTGTTTGCTAACCATATCATGGGGGGAGGAAAGATACCTGAAGATCTTCTTTGGGCCAAAATAGTGGTGATACCAAAGCAGGGAAAGAATCCTCTTCTTTGTAGTAGCTACAGACCTATATCCCTCATCAATCAGGATGTTAAGATAGTTACAAAAATTTTGGCCAATAGACTGAAACATATTCTACCCAAAATAATACAGTGGGGGAAAAAAGTATTTAGTCAGCCACCAATTGTGCAAGTTCTCCTACTTAAGACGATGAGAGAGGCCTGTAATTTTCATCATAGGTATACCTCAACTATGAAAGACAAAATGTGGAAACAAATCCAGACAATCACATTGTCTGATTTGGAAAGAATTTATTTGCAAATTATGGTGGAAAATAAGTATTTGGTCAATATCAAAAGTTCATCTCAATACTTTGCTATATATCATTTGTTGGCAATGACAGAGGTCAAACGTTTTCTGTAAGTCTTCACAAGGTTGTCACACACTGTTGCTGGTATGTTGGCCCATTCCTGCATGCAGATCTCCTCTAGAGCAGTGATGTTTTGGGGCTGTCGCTGGGCAACACAGACTTTCAACTCCCTCCAAGGGTTTTCTATGGGGTTGAGATCTGGAGACTGGCTAGGCCACTCCAGGACCTTGAAATGCTTCTTACGAAGCCACTCCTTCATTGCCCGGGTGGTTTGTTTGGGATCATTGTCATGCTGAAAGACCTAGCCACATTTCATCTTCAATGCCCTTGCTAAGGGAAGGAGGTTTGCACTCAAAATCTCACGATACATGGCCCCATTCATTCTTTCATGTACACGGATCAGTCATCCTGTTCCCTTTGCAGAGAAACAGCCCCAAAGCATGATGCTGCCTCCGCCATGCTTCACAGTAGGTATGGTGTTCTCTCTCTCCTCCAAACACGACAAGTTGTGTTTCTACCAAACAGTTCTACTTTGGTTTCATCTGACCATATGACATTCTCCCAATCCGCTTCTGGATCATCCAAATGCTCTCTTGCATACTTCAGACGGGCCCGGACATGTACTGGCTTAAGCAGGGGGACACATCTGGCAGTGCAGGATCTGAGTCCCTGGCGGCGTAGTGTGTTACTGATGGTAGCCTTTGTTACGTTGGTCCCAGCTCTCTGCAGGTCATTCACTAGGTCCCCCTGTGTGGTTCTGGGATGTTTGCTCACTGTTCTTGTGATCATTTTGACCCCACGGGGTGAGATCTTGCGTGGAGCCCCAGATCAAGGGAGATTATCAGTGGTCTTGTATGTCTTCCATTTTCTAATTATTGCTCCCACGGTTGATTTCTTCACACTAAGCCTCTTGCCTATTGCAGATTCAGTCTTCCCAGTCTGGTGCAGGTCTACAATTTTGTTTCTGGTGTCCTTTGACATCTCTTTGGACTTCACCATAGTGGAGTTTGGAGTGTGACTGTTTGAGGTTGTGGACAGGTGTCTTTTATACTGATAACAAGTTCAAACGGGTGCCATTAATACAGGTAATGAGTGGAGGACATAGGAGCCTCTTAAAGAAGAAGATACAGGTCTGTGAGAGCCAGAAATTTTGCTTGTTTGTAGGTGACCAAATACTTTTTTTCCACCATAATTTGCAAATAAATACTTTCCAAATCAGACAATGTGATTGGATTTGTTTCCACATTTTCTCTCATAGGTATACCTATGATGAAAATTACAGGCCTCTCTCACCTTCTTAAGTGGGAGAACTTGCACAATTGGTGGCTGACTAAATACTTTTTTTGCCCCACTGTACACCCTGATCAGGTGGGATTTATTAAAGAGAGAGAAGCCCCAGACAATATCTGCAGAATGGTATCTGTAATAGATATACTACGAGACCGACGAGTGCCTTCTCTGATCCTATCACTGGATGCGGAGAAGGCATTCGATCGAGTCGATTGGAAATACATGTTGGCTTTACTGACCTCATTGGGATTTGAGGGTGAGTTCTTAACAGCTATTAAGGGACTATATTCGACGCCTAAGGCATTTGTCAGAGCAGTAGGGCATCAGTCAGAAAACATACCTATACTTAATGGAACTAGACAGGGGTGCCCACTGTCACCTTTGATCTTTGCTATATGTATTGAGCCACTGGCCGCCTATATACGCAATTGTCCTGATATAATTGGCCTAGAGGTGGGGAAAATACACCATAAAATCACCTTATTTGCAGACGACGTGTTACTTACTATCTCGAGACCTCTGCAATTGTTCCCTTATGTATATCAAGCAATACATTTATTCTCTCAGATATCTGGTTACAAAATTAACGCAGATAAATGCGAGGCGCTCCCTTTGTCCATTCCAAAACACACTATCAAACTGATTGAAGCAAACTTTGACTTTAGATGGGTCCCAGAAGGGTTAAAGTACTTAGGAATAAAATTAATGTCACATTCCTCAAAATTATATGAAGCCAATTACACCCCTATGTTTAAGACGATTAGGTCTGACTTAAGGAAATGGAGGAAAATGGGTTTTTCTTAGTATGGGAGACTAGCGGCAATTAAGATGACAACACTACCCAGAATACTATATTTGTTCAGGGTACTTCCAATTAAGATTAATGTTGCTGACATAATCAAACTCCAGAGTGATGTCCATAGCTTTTTACGAGACAAACATCTGAGAATCCCACACCATATTTTAAATAAACATAGGCAACTAGGGGGGGTGGGTGCCCCCAATCTGCTTGATTATTATAGGGCAGCGAGACTGGCTCAAGATTCCCTATTAAGTAGGAGACAAAAAGACATTCTGTGGCTTACCTTGGAGGCAGAACTAGCAGGACAGGAGACCCCGGATGGCATTCTTTGGTGCAGTGAGCTATTTAGGAAACAGAACACTTATCAAAACCACATTACACAAATCTCTAGACAGCAGTGGCCATCATCACGAAAATCAGAGAAAATCTTTCCTTTATGTTCAAAGATTATCCCCCTGAAATACATCCTCAATGAGGAATTTAAACACCATGTCAAAAAATGGGAAAACAAAGGGCTGTATAGGGTAGCAGATATATACTCCCAAGGCAGGTTGCTGACATTCACCCAGCTTCAACAGAAACTTGAACCTCTTACACTGCATTGGTTTCTATATCTCCAGGTAACGACAGCCATAAATACGTACATGAGTAAACACCTGACACATAACAAGCAGTCCGTTCTTGAGCAACTATGCACAGCACACTCTAGACCTAAAAGAGCAATCTCAAGACTATATGTCTCCATCCAAGAGGCTACAAATGATTCCAAAACTACACTAATGTTAAAATGGGAAACTGACATTGGCAAAGAGTTTGAGCTAGATAGATGGAATGAGATGATGTATCACGCTAGTAAAGGCCTTCTTAGTGCTGATTTAAGAGAGAATATTTTAAAAACATCATTTAGATGGTATCTGATCCCGACAAAGACAGCTCATATGGGAAGCGAGAGCTCCAAATTCTGTTATAGGGGATGTAAGGCGAGAGGAACCTACCTCCACATGTGGTGGGACTGCCCTAAGGTTAGCAGAATATGGCAGAAACTGTCTTACTGAGAACAGTTTTGTGCGAGCAGATCCATCTTACTCCTGCTCAAGCTTTGCTACATGAAACCATCCCTACACTGAACAAATATATCAATATATTTATCAGAATATTATGTACCACAACAAGAATAGTGATAGCTAAGTATTGGAAAACTGAAATACCATCGTGGTCAGAAGTACTAGCTAGAATTAAGTTGGTATACCTGATGTATGAGTCGGCTGCATGGGTATTAGGTACAGAATCTCAATTTCAGAAGGTCTGGTATTACTGGATACTAGAGGGTAACCATAGCGCAATTGAGGAAACAAGTGAAGGGGCGGTGGAATTGGGATAGGATGGAGACACCCTGAGGAGAGGATTGGAGGGAGGGAAATGATAGGCAGGCTCAAATATAAACTACAAATATAGAGCAGGATGAGTAAGTAAGTAATCTGTAGATGAGACAAGGATATATTGTTCAATGCTGAAACGATGATTCATACAATTGACTCGTGCGAGTTTCACTCTTTTTTGTTTTGTTACTTTTCAGGTTATTTCATATTTATTTTTATTTTTTTATTAGCTTATTTAAGCTTTTTTTCCACTTATGGTTATCATAAAGTTGTTAATAATGTTGGAAATGTTTGAAAACCATGCCTCCTATATTCAGGTGCTCCCTGTTGAAGATATATTAATGTTGGTAACGTAAGAAAAATGAGGGGGGGAACTATGTGTTAAAAACAAACACCCCTTCAAAAAAGGACTATGAAAACTATATAAGTTCTAACCTCAGGTAAATGGATCTGATGCAATCTTCTCGACAATATCCCAAGCAGGAATATCTATAGATACTTCAATATTCCGAGGACTTTTTTGATACCAAAGCCACTCTAGTGGGACAATTTATTATATATTACAATGTCGGTACTTTGAGGTTTGATGTTTATATCATATCTAGATGTATGTATTTTACCTGATGTTATATTTGGAGGAGTGTGAGTAATAATAATAAAAAAATTATTTCATTTAAATATCAAATGGTTGATGCAAAAATGTCAGTTATATTGCTAGATGCTTGCTTTAGAGCCAGACAATTGGCTGGGTTTCTTATGTTTGCAGCATTTCATTTTTTTGCCACCTTCCCCCCGCAACACTTCTGTGGATATCCACATTACTGCTAGCTGGTTGGTATTTCTATGCTGTATCATTGGCACAGAATTATCATGGCTGTTGCTGATAACATTGCCTTGAGGTGCAAATGTCTATCATAATTATCACCCCTGACCTCTCAATAAGGATCAGTGATGTTGAAGCGCATTGGTTTTGGTGTTAAGATTTCTGCTCATGACACTGTGACAGAGATGTTTTAACATCTCATATGCTGTGCCATATGGGGGTGGGTGATCACTAGCTCTGGCCATGTTATGCCAACTGGCAGGGGTAATGGTTAGTTTGGAACATGTTTACCTGTCCTTAGCCTGCACTTTCTTGTCTCCTTTATTTTAGATATAACCCAGAGAACCTGGCTACACTGGAGCGTTATGTGGACACACAGGCAAAAGAGAATACATATGACCTGGAGGCCAATCTAGCTGTGCTGAAACTGTATGTACCTGCTATATAATTGTCATTTTATAGTAATTATTGTATATTTGACTGTTTCTGCTGTATAACTACCCCTAACCCTATCTGTGTCTGCTGTATAACTACCCCTAACCCTGTCTGTGTCTGCTGTATAACTACCCCTAACCCTATCTGTGTCTGCTGTATAACTACCCCTAACCCTGTCTGTGTCTGCTGTATAACTGCCCCTAACCCTGTCTGTGTCTGCTGTATAACTGCCCCTAACCCTGTCTGTGTCTGCTGTATAACTACCCCTAACCCTATCTGTGTCTGCTGTATAACTACCCCTAACCCTATCTGTGTCTGCTGTATAACTACCCCTAACCCTATCTGTGTCTGCTGTATAACTACCCCTAACCCTATCTGTGTCTGCTGTATAACTACCCCTAACCCTATCTGTGTCTGCTGTATAACTACCCCTAACCCTATCTGTGTCTGCTGTATAACTACCCCTAACCCTATCTGTGTCTGCTGTATAACTACCCCTAACCCTATCTGTGTCTGCTGTATAACTACCCCTAACCCTATCTGTGTCTGCTGTATAACTACCCCTAACCCTATCTGTGTCTGCTGTATAACTACCCCTAACCCTATCTGTGTCTGCTGTATAACTACCCCTAACCCTATCTGTGTCTGCTGTATAACTACCCCTAACCCTATCTGTGTCTGCTGTATAACTACCCCTAACCCTATCTGTGTCTGCTGTATAACTACCCCTAACCCTATCTGTGTCTGCTGTATAACTACCCCTTACCCTATCTGTGTCTGCTGTATAACTACCCCTAACCCTATCTGTGTCTGCTGTATAACTACCCCTAACCCTATCTGTGTCTGCTGTATAACTACCCCTAACCCTATCTGTGTCTGCTGTATAACTACCCCTAACCCTATCTGTGTCTGCTGTATAACTACCCCTAACCCTATCTGTGTCTGCTGTATAACTACCCCTAACCCTATCTGTGTCTGCTGTATAACTACCCCTAACCCTATCTGTGTCTGCTGTATAACTACCCCTAACCCTATCTGTGTCTGCTGTATAACTACCCCTAACCCTATCTGTGTCTGCTGTATAACTACCCCTAACCCTATCTGTGTCTGCTGTATAACTACCCCTAACCCTATCTGTGTCTGCTGTATAACTACCCCTAACCCTATCTGTGTCTGCTGTATAACTACCCCTAACCCTATCTGTGTCTGCTGTATAACTACCCCTAACCCTATCTGTGTCTGCTGTATAACTACCCCTAACCCTATCTGTGTCTGCTGTATAACTACCCCTAACCCTATCTGTGTCTGCTGTATAACTACCCCTAACCCTATCTGTGTCTGCTGTATAACTACCCCTAACCCTATCTGTGTCTGCTGTATAACTACCCCTAACCCTATCTGTGTCTGCTGTATAACTACCCCTAACCCTATCTGTGTCTGCTGTATAACTACCCCTAACCCTATCTGTGTCTGCTGTATAACTACCCCTAACCCTATCTGTGTCTGCTGTATAACTACCCCTAACCCTATCTGTGTCTGCTGTATAACTACCCCTAACCCTATCTGTGTCTGCTGTATAACTACCCCTAACCCTATCTGTGTCTGCTGTATAACTACCCCTAACCCTATCTGTGTCTGCTGTATAACTACCCCTAACCCTATCTGTGTCTGCTGTATAACTACCCCTAACCCTATCTGTGTCTGCTGTATAACTACCCCTAACCCTATCTGTGTCTGCTGTATAACTACCCCTAACCCTATCTGTGTCTGCTGTATAACTACCCCTAACCCTATCTGTGTCTGCTGTATAACTACCCCTAACCCTATCTGTGTCTGCTGTATAACTACCCCTAACCCTATCTGTGTCTGCTGTATAACTACCCCTAACCCTATCTGTGTCTGCTGTATAACTACCCCTAACCCTATCTGTGTCTGCTGTATAACTACCCCTAACCCTATCTGTGTCTGCTGTATAACTACCCCTAACCCTATCTGTGTCTGCTGTATAACTACCCCTAACCCTATCTGTGTCTGCTGTATAACTACCCCTAACCCTATCTGTGTCTGCTGTATAACTACCCCTAACTGCTGTATAACTGCTCCCAACCCTGTCTGTGTCTGCTGTATAACTGCCCCTTACCCTGTCTGTGTCTGCTGTATAACTACCCCTAACCCTGTCTGTGTCTGTTGTATAACTACACGTTACCATGCCTGTGTCTGCGGTATAACT